>NW_026733474.1:0-47535 GCF_028476545.2 Physella acuta
ATGAGGATTAAGTCAAGTCATCCAAACATAGCAAAAATGTTTTATGTTTTTAATAAAATAATATTGCTTTTGTAGTGTGCTGAAATTATCCTATTACACAAGTACAGCAAACACTGATTTTATTACCTGTATCGTACATACAACAACAAATAACATTTTTTTATTCTTAAATTAGCAGCAAGTAGGATAAAATATTTAAAATTATATCAAAACAATAATTATTTATAATTTTAATTTTTTTTTCCCTATCCTGTTTATTTTTTTACGCTGGCGGATGGTAGGCACCTTTGAAACAGGTAACAAAAACATCTATTATTGTGCTTGCATTTCTTCTTACATTTATCATAAGCGTGTGAGCAGCTCGATTGGCATGCATGCTCTGCTGATTTCTCATTGCACTTAGCAACGCATTTCTTCTGATCGGAGTTAAGGCGATTGCAGCCTGCCAAATAAAAAAAAAACATCTCATCATGACAAAAGCTCGCAGTTTTGTTTACTAATCAAGTTTAAAAACGCTTTTGTCATTAAGCACAGGACATTTATTTGTCAACAGATGTAACATTTTTAAAAATGAGATACAATCAAAGACGGCATCGTTGGCTACAGGACACTACCCCCCCCCCCCGGCATTTACGCCTCGTATCATTTACCCCCGTATTTACCCCCCCCCCCCCCACCCCACCCCCCGGAGCAATTACCCCAATGTCAATTACATCCCCCCTCAAGTTAGGATCCTAACTCTAACTCAAACTCTATACCAATATATTAGCTTAATCCTAACCTTACAAAAAATGCCAAAACCTAAGCATTCACCTCAGCGTAAAACAACACAAAAACAAAACCAACTCTAGACATTGGTTTTAAGCCTAACCTTGACCATAACACTAGCCCTAGCCCTAGCCCTAGCCCTATCCCTAGCCCTAACCTAGCCCTAGCCCTAGCCCTAGCCCTAGCCCTAACCCTAGCCCTAGCCCTAGCCCTAGCCCTAGCCCTAGCCCTAGCCCTAGCCCTAAACTTTAACCCTAACCATAGCTGTACCTTAAGCTGGGGGGGGGGGGGGGGGTAATGTCCTGCTGGGCGGGGGTAAATTAACAGGGGGTAATTACTTCGGGGGTAATGTCGGGGGGGTGGGGAGGAGAAATGTCCGAGGGGTAATTGTAGTTTCTATATATTGAAGCCATAATATTGTACAATAAAAAAAATTATGAACAGTTTCTTTTTTAATCAAATAAATGTTATTTTACAGGGAAAATTTATTTTAAAAAATCAGATTAAATCGAAGCTCTCATTATCATTAAAAAAGAATGAACAATGTTTACCAGCATCATCATAACATATCTCCGACATCATGTGATATTCTTTACATGTTTTGTTACAGTAGGTATCTTGTAGGCCTGAGGACGAGGCGACAAGGACAATCATTAGACTAAGTATCAGAGCTTCCTTCATCACCATGTTGTTCAGCTATTAAGGGTAAAATCATACAGGTAATTATATGTGTTATATATATATATATATATATATTATAATTATATACATATATATATATATATATATATATATATATATATATATATATATATATATATATATATGTATATATATATATATGTATGTATGTATGTATATATAATATAATATATGTATGCATATATTTGTAAAAATATACCAATATATATTTATTTATTTTGTATTATATATCTATCTATCTATCTATCTATCTCTCTCTCTCTCTCTCTCTCTCTCTCTCTCTCTCTCTCTCTCTCTCTATATATATATATATATATATATATATATATATATATATATATACACTTGATTAAAAGTTAGAGCTACAAAATCTTACGTATTTTTATCACATTCAGAACCATAACATTTGATCTAAATCCAAAAAACACATTTTAGCATAGTGTTTTTTTTTAAAACCACTACTAGTTAAATGTAACGGTAAAGTAAAACATCATACACCGTAGACTTGTGACAACTATAGCTTTAGAGGGCAGTGAGTTCAAGTACAACTCCTGTTTTTTGTTGTTTCTTCCAAACATCGCCTGCAACCAACCGCTCTGTTGTGGTGTTTTTATAACCTTGGGCCACAAGCTTGCGACAGCTGGGGATGTTGTTGTTGTTTTTAATTACTTGCAATTGAGTCAACAATGAGGATTAGCCCTAGCCTACAACAAACGTATGCTTGTTTGTTTTTAATCAAACCAACTAGGGGCGGTTCAACAGAAGCTACAAGCAATCTAAGGTAAATAACTCTACATTCTGTTTCGTTTCTACTTCTTGAATCTACATCAACAATTAATATTTAAAAAATTAAATTTAACAAATTATTTTCTAAACTGAAAAATATGCTGTAATAAATGTCTCAAAACTAATAAAAACCAGATAGTGTTATTTCCAGTCCCTGATTATGATATGTAAATAGCAAACGGTCATCTTGGTTTACTTATCGTGATGGAATTTTAATTAGCATTTCTTCCATAATTCTCTTCCTGGTTGGGGGTACTCCCTCCCTTTAGCAGAAGAAATGTAGAAGATATATATGTGTACTCATGGAACTATGAAAATATCGCGATATATAACTTGTACGTAGGGTCGGAGTGGTCGAGTTGGTAAAGCTCATGGTTGCTAAACCGAAAAGTCTCGAGTTCGGGCATATGAGGCTCGTTAGCTTGGTGACAGCCACTCGCCTAGGAGAGACAACTCGAAAGTCAATTAACTGCTGCCTTGTAGTTTGTTCTTGGTCGGACAAAGGCTATGGAAATCCAAAAAGAAAAGCAGGCTTAAAATCGGAGTCAATGGCCGCAACGGCGCATAACTAGTTGACACGTATATCTCATTGTGCTGGAGGGGATCCCTTCCAACTAAAATTAAGAGCGAAGAAGAAGAAAAAAAAAACTAGTACTTACTATATAAATACTAATGCTTCGTACGTTTTCTTTTAATATTTAACCATGTCAAATTTCATGTCACATTTGTATTGTCATCGGATCTTGACCTTCGTCTTAAATTTTTTTTTTAATCGGACTGGTTGATGAAGGTTACAATTTTGTTCCCATGTTTCGACCCACAAGAATCAAATGCGAGAAAACAGAGGAATTAAGTTATGCAAAAAAAAAAATTACAAAAAGTTCAGATTCATATAAAACAATAAGGGTTGGCGTGGTCGGGTCGGTAAAAGCTTACGGTTTCTAAACTAAAAGTCCAGAGTTCGAACATTGAATAAATGCTATGGAGGCAAATAAAAAAAAAGTAAAGTAGCCCGATTTTACATATCAAAAAATCATGGTAGGCCTATTTGAAAAGTTTAAACGTTTTAGAATACAGAACCAACTCTTTATCCTAGTTGAGTGTCGTGTATTAATTCCACGTATCGATCATGTCAGGCTGACCCAGCTTGTTCACCATTCAATCACCTAGTTCTGTTTAATCTCAATGATCTTATAATGATGCATTAAGTTTTTTTTTTGCGAACATCTGACATGTCTACTTGTCTGCGTGTTAGATTGTAATTGAAATACGTCAGTGGTCACCGCATAAATACCATACAGACTCTGAGTCAGTTGTTACTATGGCAAGCAAAAGTCACCGAACTAAACCTCCTTAATTGTCATTATTTTCTTCTACTAAGGTTAATTCATTATAATTGACATATATTTATATGTATTTTTTCTATTTATATATACATACATACATACACACACAAATGTATATATATATATAAATATGTATATATATATATATATATATATATATATATATATATATATATAAATATATATATAATATATTATATATATATATATATATATATATATATATAATATATTATATATATATATATATATATATATATATATATATATATATATATATATATATATATAATATATTATATATATATATATATATATATATATATATATATATATATATATATATATATATATATATATATAAAGAATTTTTAAAATTTAATCACAACTCCGCGATAACATGATAACGACAAATGCTTTCATATTTTATAATGTCAAGGTTAACAAAGATCTTTAATTCGTGTTGCACCGCGACTCAAATATACAATGCACAATACACACAAAAGACTTACGTTGTCTATTATACCTGCACCTGCGGCGACTTCTGTTCACAGCTGGTCTGAAGTGACTCTTCCTCACGAACATCAAAACACCCCAGTCGGTATGTCGTAGGGAAGCTTCTATAACATTAAACTACGCTCAAGCACACGGGGTTTCTCTGATTAACTAGGGCAGTGGCGAAGCTAGGGGGGAGGTGGCTTTGGCACGGCGAATGGGCTAGAAAAAAAAATTGGCACATTCTGGGGTACATTACTGGATTATACAGAATCGGTGTTAAAAAAATAAAATATTACTTGACTTTACAGACTAATGTAACAGTTTCCTTTATCTAATGTGTGACACTAAAATAAAACTGTTACAGTAAACTGACTTGTAAAAAATGCCCCTTAACTTTCTAAACTGTGTGTGCAGAGAGAAAGGGGGGGGGGGTGCAAAATTGATAGCTTTTATAATCAACGGGTGATTGTATAGCCACCAATACCCTGTACGTTTTTTTAAAAAAAAACTAGCAACTTCTCCGCTGGCATAGCTAATTCGTTGTTGCAAATGTTTTTAAAGAATTTAAAAAAAATCATTTTTATGTACGTATCCCCAACCTGATTTATAAAGCGTAGTTTGGAAAAGATAAAAATAGTTTTGTTGGGAAAGCAAACTTACACAAACACACACACCAATATAGGCTTAGTATATATATATATATATATATATATATATATATATATATATATATATATATATATATATATATATATATATATATATGATCAGACAGGCAGACAAACAGTCAAAAAACAGACAGACAGTCAGACAGACAGACAGACAGAAAAACAGAAAGACAGACAGTCATTCTAACAAAATTATAATCTTTTATTAAAAATAAATACTCAAATCCTTATGCTTCATGCAATTTATTTTTTACGCTAAAAAAACAAACATGGTTATATAAATGCGTTGCCGTTATAGCTAAATATAATTAAAAAAACCAAACGAGCTTTGATACATATGTACACAATTTTTTTATAAATGAATTGTTTGTACAGTAGGTCTTCTTTTGTGAAAGCGATACTATGAAAAAACATGTTTTTTTTTAAATCGGAAAAATGTACTTGTTTTTTAATATTTTAATTCAAAAATTTTAAAGGACAGTGAAAAATCTGTCATCCGTAAGTATTCGCTGTTTTACTGTAAAATATCATGCGTCAGCAAACTTTGGTTTAATTACTAATATTTTGCGTGCGTCAACCATTTTAAAATTTACAAGTAAGCAGAATAAAATAGTATCGAAACCTAAAAATATTTAGTCATTTAATTCTCCTTCTTCGGTTTTCGTGGTCCGTTTTTGTTGTGGCATGGCTTAACATTGACACATTTGTCGAAGCAAGTCGAGTCATTGTTGCACCTGACCAGGCACCTGTCGTAGCGCTTGATGCACCTGGTGTAGCACCTCTCGACCGCGGAGTTCTTGTGGCAGTTGTCGAAACATTGGTTCTTCTGTTCGCCCTGCTCCAGTTGGTAGCAACCTGAAGAATAGACAGACATTACGTTAGTGAGTGGTAGCCTTAGGGATCACGTTTAGTGCGTGGTATCTTTAGAGATTACGTTTAGTGGATGGTATCATTAGACACCAAGTTATTGCGTGGTATCTTTAGACATCAAGTTAGTGCGTGTTATCTTTAGAGATCACGTTTAGTGGATGGTATCTTTAGAAACCAAGTTATTGCGTGGTATCTTTAGAGATCACGTTTAGTGCGTGTTATCTTTAGAGATCACGTTTAGCCCGTGGTATCTGTGGACATTAAATCAGTGCGTGGTATTTTTAGACATTAAGTTAGTGCGTGGTATCTTTCTTCCGACATCACATTTAGCATAGTGTTTCTTAAGGCACACGATTTAATACATGATGTCTACTTGCAAACACAAGATTTAATGCAGGTTTCCTGTCTGTAAAGACATCAAATGTATTATATTTTTAAGGATATCAAAAATCTTAAAACTCATTTCATTTTGATCCAGACTATGTACTACAGGACGTCCCTGAGTTAACCCAGCTCTGATGGGTACCTGACTCATGTTGGGGAAAGTAAAGTATAGGATGAGGAACCGAATTTTTCATAATTCGATTTAAAATGTTTAGCTTTAGAATATTTTTGATTAAATCGTCTTTAAACTGAAATCTATTATATAAGCGGGCTGTGTCTGTCCTTCCTTCCTTCCGTCCGTCCGTCCGTCCGTCATCGCTATAGATTTTGGGACTATAAAAGTAAACTACGCACCATGCTGTGCTTTTCAGTGCACCGCAGTGTCTTATTATAAGTAGTAGAGTAGGGTTTGTTTATATAGCGGCATAGAGCTATTTTATAATTTCCACTGTTTGTACAATTTTGCATAACGTAAAGAGAATATTAAATACACGCACATTGCTAAAACATATTAAAAGGATCAATGTCAAATATAGTTTTCGTTAATATTCCTAGAAAAAGTGGATACATTTTAATAACATAATAACTGTAGGTTAGAAAAATCAAATGAATTTAACTCTTTTCTACTTTTGACAAAGGAGGTAATTTAAAAATACATTAAACTCACGCTAATAAAAAATGTGAATGCAAATATACGTTCGTCATAGAAGGAATTAGTGTTGCAATAATATAATTAGCAAAATGTGAATGCAAATTATGTGGATGTGTAAGAGGAAATTATTGTTAGAAAATTATAATTAGCATGGATTGATAAAAGGCAATCTTTTATTTATTTTATTCGCTGAATGTAGGCCCTACTGTTTATTACTTATAATTTTTAATCAACTATTCAGACGCGTCATCACGTTCATTAGGTGCGCAATGGTTTTAGTTATGAAACTCTATTGTAAATTTTTAAAATTTAAAGTACTGGAAAAATATGCGTGAATGGATAAAGTGAAATATTGTAGGTAAAACACGGATATTATAGATACTGCCTATTATTTATACTGTTTTCTAATTATTATTCTATCTTTCGGGTTTTATAGGAGAGGCGTAGCGAGGGGGGGGGGGGCATATGTCCCCGGGTGCCGACCTTAGGGGGCGCCAAAGTGGGTTGGAAAAAATATGCGAGCGGGGGGGGGGGGTGTGGTGGAAATCGAAAGTTTTAGTGAGGGGGGGGGGGGGGAACAGGGGTGCACATCGAAAGTTTGAGGGGGTGCAAATCACCGGAAAGGGCGCGATTTGGCGCTACGGGTTAGACTGTGAGCAATATGCCTTTATGATTGCATTTAAATTGTGTTTATGTTATGAGTGTTGTTTGTTTTTTCGTTTTTTTTTTTTTTGCGTTCATTTGTGTTGTGTTTTTAGTTTTGTTCTGTTCCCAAGTTGGTACATTTAAAAAAGATTTACCGTGGCGGAGCACGGGATGCAGCTAGTCTATAATATAAGCGGGCTGAGCGTGTCCTTCCTTCCGTCCGTCATCGCTATAGATTTTGGGACTATAAAAGTAAGCTACGCACCATGCTGTGCTTTTCAGTGCACCGCAGTGTCTCATTATAAGTAATTGAGTAGGGTTTGTTTATATAACGGCATAGAGCTATTTTATAATTTCCACTGTTTGTACAATTTTGCATAACGTAAAGAGAATATTAAATACACGCACATTGCTAAAACATATTAAAAGGATCAATGTCAAATATAGTTTTCTTTAATATTCCCAGAAAAAGTGGATACATTTTATTAACATAATAACAGTAGGGTAGAAAAATCTAATTAAACTGCTTAGTAATTTTGCCAATGGAGGTAATTCAAAGATAAATTGAACTCACGCTAAAAATGTGAATGCAAAATCTGCAAGACGGAATAATTGTTGGAATAATATAATTAGCAAAATGTGAATGCAAATTATGCTGACGTGTAAGAGTACATTATTGTTGGAATATTATTATTAGCACATTGATTGATAAAAGGCTATCTTTTATTTCTTTTTATTCACTGAATGTACTGTTTACTAATTATAATTTTTAATCAACTATTAAGCACTATTATAGACGCGTCATCACGTTCATTTGGTGCGCAATGGTTTTAGTTATGAAACTCTATTGTAAATTTTTAAAAGTACTGGAAAAAAATGCGTGAATGGATAAAGTGAAATATTGTAGGTAAAACACGGATATTTTAAATACTGCCTATTATTTATACTGTTTTCTAATTATTATTCTGTCGGTTTGCGGACAAGCTAGGGGTTTTATAGGAGAGGCGTTGCGATGGGGGGGGGGCATATGTCCCCGGGTGCCGACCTTAGGGGGCGCCAAAGTGGGTTGGAAAAAATTTGCGAGGGGGGGGGGGGTGGAAATCGAAAGTTTTAGGTCGGTGGGGGGGGGGGGAAAGGGGTGCAAATCGAAAGTTTGAGGGGGGTGCAAATCACTGGAAAGGGCGCGATTTGGCGCTACGGGCTAGACTGTGAGCAATATGCCTTTATGGTTGCATTTAAATTGTGTTTATGTTATGAGTGTTGTGTTTGTTTTTTCGTTTTTTTTTTTTTTTTTTGCGTTCGTTTGTGTTGTGTTTAGTTTTGTTCTGTTGGTACATTTAAAAAAGATTTACCGTGGCGGAGCACGGGATGCAGCTAGTCTATAATATAAGCGGGCTGAGCGTGTCCTTCCTTCCGTCCGTCATCGCTATAGATTTTGGGACTATAAAAGTAAACTGCGCACCACGCTGTGCTTTTCAGTGCACCGCAGTGTCTTATTATAAGCATTAGAGTAGGGTTTGTTTATATAGCGGCATAGAGCTATTTTATAATTGCCACGGTTTTTACTCTTTCGCATAACGTCAAGAAAATATTAAATACACGCAAACTGCTAAAACGTATTAAAAAGATTAATGTCAAATATCATTTTAGTTTATATTCCTAGAAAAAATGGATACATTTCCATAAAAGTAGGTCGAAAAAGCTAATTAATTCCACTTTTTTTTTGTGGTAATTGTTTCAAGGGAGGTAATTTGAAAATATATTTAACTCAACAATAATTTAAGTTAATCTTTTTTTTATTACTACCGCATTGATTAGTCTATGTTAAGGTTCATAATTAAAAGAGAAAAATGTTAAGATTATTTATATTATTTTCTAATTAGTCTATGATTTCTCAAAATCACTATTTTTTGTTTTTGTTTTTTGGTGCTAACAGATGGTGAAATTTTATAATTATAATATAGAGAATGGTGGAAAGACTCTCTCTGGGCGCGGACGCCTGGGAAAAGCGTGATTTTCGGTGGTAATTCTAATTACATTGCCAATGTGTTTTCTTAGAACCATAAAAGTAAACACCACTTGCCGTACATTCATTTGCATCGCATTGTTTTATTGTAAGTTATGGAGTAGGATCTATTTATGTGACTTAAATTTTTAATGTTGGAAAGGGTCTCTTTGGGCGCGGACGCCTAAAAAGCGTGTTGTTTGGTGGTGATTCTAATGTTGTGGTTGTGTTGTTTTTTTTTTTTGGTTGTGTTGTGGTTGTGTTGTGGTTGTATTGTGGTTGTTTTTTGGTTGTGTTGTGGTTGTGTTGTGGCTGTGTTGTGGTTGTGTTTTTGTTGTGGTTGTGTTTTTGTTGTGGTTGTGTTGTAGTTGTGTTGTGTTGTGTTGTGTTTGTGTTGTGGTTGTGTTGTGGTTGTGTTGTGGTTGTGGTTGTGTTGTGGTTGTGTTGTGTTTGTGGTTGTGTTTTTTGTGTTTGTGTTGTTTTTGTTTGTTTTGTTCTGTTCCAAAGTTGGTACATTTAAAAAAGATTTACCGTGGCGGAGCACGGGATGCAGCTAGTCTATAATATAAGCGGGCTGTGTCTGTCCTTCCTTCCGTCCGTCATCGCTATAGATTTTGGAACCATAAAAGTAAACATCACACCATTTAGTGCTTTGCAGTGCATCGCATTGTCTTATTATAAGTATTAGAGTAGGGTCTGTTTATATAACGACATAGAGCTATTTTATAATTTCCACTGTTTGTACAATTTTGCATAACGTAAAGAGAATATTAAATACACGCAAATTGCTAAAACGTATTAAAAGGATCAATGTCAAATATCGTTTTCGTTAATATTCCTAGAAAAAGTGGATACATTTTTATAACATAATAACTGTAGGTTAGAAAAATCTAATTAAACTGTTTAGTAATTTTGCCAAGGGAGGTATTTTAAAAATAAATTGAACTCACGCTAAAAATGTGAATGCAGAATCTGCAAGAAGGAATAATTGTTGGAATAATATAATTAGCAAAATGTGAATGCAAATTATGCAGACGTGTAAGAGTACATTATTGTTGGAATATTATAATTAGCATTGATTGATAAAAGGCTATTTTTTATTTATTTTATTCACTGAATGTAATGTTTACTACTTATAATTTTTAATCAACTATTAAGCACTATCATAGACGCGTCATCACGTTCATTCGGTGCGCAATGGTTTTAGTTATGAAACTCTATTGTAAATTTTTAAAATTTAAAGTACTGGGAAAAAATGCGTGAATGGATAAAGTGAAATATTGTAGGTAAAACACGGATATTTTAAATACTGCCTATTATTTATACTGTTTACTAATTATTATTCTATCTTTCGGTTTGCGGACAAGCTAGGGGTTTTATAGGAGAGGCGTAGCGAGGGGGGGGGGGCATATGTCCCCGGGTGCCAACCTTAGGGGGCGCCAAAGTGGGTTGGAAAAAATTTGCGAGGGGGGGGGGGGGGGTGGTGGAAATCGAAAGTTTTAGGGCGGGTGGGGGGGGGGGGGGACAGGGGTGCAAATCGAAAGTTTGAGGGGGGTGCAAATCACCGGAAAGGGAGCGATTTGGCGCTACGGGCTAGACTGTGAGCAATATGCCTTTATGGTTGCATTTAAATTGTGTTTATGTTATGAGTGTTGTGTTTGTTTTTTCGTGTGTTTTTTTTTTTTGCGTTCGTTTGTGTTGTGTTTAGTTTTGTCCTGTTCCCAAGTTGGTACATTTAAAAAAGATTTACCGTGGCGGAGCACGGGATGCAGCTAGTGAACATATAACTAGCTGTTAAGCTTTGTGGTGTTAATTATGCAATATAAGGTAATTGCCTTGAAGACATAATAAAAATTTAGAAATATAAATTACCGTTTTAAAAGCCCCTGCCCCCAACCTCGTGACCAGCCCTCATGTCTCCAATAACTTATGACCCCCCCCCCCCTTTTCATCGGTACATAGAAAATCCGTGTCTCGAAAGGGTACTTAACGTTTGCACCACAGAGAATTCATTATATATCAAGGTAGCCTCCCCTTAATATATTTTAACTAGATTACCCACTCTTAGAATATCAAATAGCTAGCGTCCCTACTCCCTATTTATATTCTTAATATGTAAATAATCTATACGATGCATTTCAGACATTTTGCTCCTAAGTGGCAGACCCCACCCCCCACTTCACCCCCCCCCCCCACCCCGAGGTATAACTCGGATAGCCTCCCATAAGGATATATTTTCATCTAGTCTCCCCTTCTCATATATAACCAATGGCTACTTCAGCCAGTCACACTTAACACGCCGGTCAAGTGGAATTTTCTTTCATGTCTCAATATCTTCAGAAGTTGTGTTTTGTTTCTTGAGGGCCCTACTTTAAACTCGCCCTCGCCCACTACAACCCTCAAACTTGCTCAACCTCCGTTTCGTGTCAGCTGACAAGTGTTGATTTCCGGGTGGGATTTTTTAAAATTAATTTTTATTTTTATTTAATTACGCTTGACATTTGCACGTAGTGGTATTTGAAAACATTATTGTGTTAAATACATTTACTCTAACATGACTTAATTATCATAAGCATCAAGGTGTTAATGGCGCAGTTATATGAGTTATTGTTTTACGTAATATACGACTATTATGGTCGCATTCCATGAACGGGTAATACCAGGACAATTTATAACAGTTAACGGATTGTTGGTTTTTATGTTTCAAGAATTGTTAAAATCAAATTACTATCTTTTCATATATATATATATATATATATATATATATATATATATATATATATATATATATATATATATATATATATAGGGATAAAATCTGTAAGTTAGTTTTTTTTTAAGGTTGTGCTGCTTAATGGACACTGGGAATGGGGGTCAATATAACAAATGTAAGATTTAAGGATACAAATTTTATTTGCAAATATGGTTATCTTACAAATGAATGGGTTAAAATTTGTGACGTCGTTTTAGTTGAGGAGGTGGGGGTATAAGGCTATTTGTAACGAGTTTGAGGTTGATTTTCTATTCAATAGTTTGATACGAATTAGCGAGTAACCACTTTTTTGTTTTGGTTGCAGAGCTACAAGATACTGTCTTGCAAAAGAAATATTTTATAATTGAGTAAATCGTCCCATTCTGTAAAACACTCATACCCAAACACACACGTCCTAAACGTGTTTGCGGACACTAACACGCGCATGCATACTCAAGTACATACACACATACGCTTTTATTTTCTTTATGTAGAGTAATATACTCCATAAATCCAATACTTATTAATCTTTTAGGCCTCTCTTATAGGTAGTGGATGAAATGTTTCCAGCTTAAAGACATTGTCCCAACCGAAACAATTCCGTACCCGTGCTCTTATGCCAATGGCAGTCTGATTGGGTGGGGGGTGTGGGGGGGGGGGGGATGCTAAACCTTCAAGAAATACAATTAGACCAAAGATAGATCTCTAGACTAAGAGAATTAGAGTAAGGCTAAATCTTCAATGCTAATACAATTAGACCAAAGATAGATCTCTAGACTAATAGAATTAGAGTAAGGCTAAATCTTCAACGCTAATACAATTAGATCAAAGATAGATCTCTAGACTAATAGAATTAGAGTAAGGCTAAATCTTCAACGCTAATACAATTAGATCAAAGATAGATCTCTAGACTAATAGAATTAGAGTAAGGCTAAATCTTCAACGCTAATACAATTAGACCAAGGCTAAATCTTAAATGTTGAATAAACGTAATAACGATATATATTGTAGTTAAATGTATATCAACTATATGATTCAACAAGCAATTTCCGATAAATTTCAGTCCATTGTTTTTTTCGCAAACAAGGTAGTTTAAAACTGTATTTAAACGTTGACAAGTGGCCTACATGCAAGACAGTGTTTGAGAAATTAGTTTTAAAAACGTTTACCATTGTCCAGCACACACTTGTCGACATCATGTTGGTGAACTGCACATTTCCCAGAACAAAAAGTATCCCTAGGGTCAGAATCAGCGGCAACAAGGGCAAGAACCAGCCCAAGAACGATAATCTCCTTCAGCATCATCATGGTTCAATCTAAGGAAAAAATATTCATGTAGTTATATTTTATCTCAAAAATCACATATTTTAAAAAAATAATTATATTATTATTAAATAAATATTTAACACTTTTTTCTTATTTTTTTACGACTTAATGTCTATAAAAGTAAAATATTCTTGGAGTTTTTTTTTACCATAAAGTATCAAATAATATTTTTTTATAAACACAATCTCAAAAAAAGAAAAAAAATATATTCTAATTTTTATAGGCTATTTTTCTACAACTTATGATAATTAAGTATTTGTGTTAAAGTATCAAAATAAATTTCATTTGAACAAGCTTTATTATAAGAAGATCTATAATCTAATCTAAATGTTAAAAGATTCCTTTTTTCTACTATTATACTTGTACTTACAGTAAACTGTCAGCTATTGCGACTTAACTATAACGTAAACCAAAACACAAGTGACAACTATACCTACATTAAATAGCGAGTTGGACAAGCACTTATGGTTGACACTTCAATTACAGCTGCTCTGATTGTTCTGTCTCCTGTAACACAATTGTCCCCGGTCGACGTGTTCTCCTGTTTTTTATAACAGCCAGCTTCAAGCGTGGGCCAGGGTTTTTTTTTCAAAGTACTAGTTAATTACCCGGATCACGACGGGAAACGGGTTAAATTATTGTGGGCAGCAAGTATAGACCTACGTGCGTGAGAAAAAAAAGTTGTATCCAAAGTTGTTTGATTGACGTAATGGGTTGATATTTCAGGGAAACTTTTTGAAATTAGAGCCGTTTTAGGAACATTTTTTTAAGTGGGTGAACTGCGTAGTTAAAATAATGATAACCAGACATTACCATCTCTTTATACACTATTATGTTTTCATATAGAATTTAATTTTCAAGTATTCTGCTTCTATCAAAATACAACAGTCCTCTTGAATGTTTTATTGGAATAAATTAACAAAATAAAACACTAAAATTAGCTTAATAACTTGATAATAGATTTTAAGTTTGTGTGTATGCTTATGTTAATGCATATAAAATAAACAATTCTCTTATGGATTTGGTATGACCCTCAGAGATACCTACATATTGTTATATTCAATGCCTGAGATATGTATAGCAGTTACCTCTTCGAAAAAGAAACTATCTATATATATAATTCTCTTCTTGGAGACGTTAGAAAACAAGCTGTAAGCGCGCCTTGCAGTCCCCTCTCTTCCTCTCTAGAAAGTCTGGTGAGCTGTGGTTCACGCTAAATGTTTACAATCGTAGAGCCGGGTTTAGTGACGGCTATTAGGGGCAGATAATTTAGTTTGAAACGATTTCAAACTTAGGAGAAGTAGCTAAAAGGAGGCTGCTTTCACCGGGGGGGGGGGGGGGGGGTAGGTGTTGGCGGAAAGAAGGGGGGGGGGGGGGGTTATCGTCCTTAAAGACTTACTGATATTGTTTTAAAGCAAATATTTACAGTGACAGCAGTGGTACTGTCGAATTCACAAAATATGAATTACTGAAAAGTAAAAAATAAAACAACTATGATAGCGGCGTATGATACGCCGCAGGTCGGCTCGTATTCGTTATTTTAAAAAGGAAAGAGTGGATCATAACCTCCACAGTTCTCAACATCCCGTTAGCATCCGCTGTGACTTAGAGAAGGAGATTTGTGGGAAACTGTGTACTTATTGACGTCACAAGGAGATTTGTGGGAAACTGTACGTATTGACGTCACAAGGAGATTTGTGGGAAACTGTGTATATATTGACGTCACACGGAGATTTATGGGAAACTGTGTACCTGTTGACGTCACAAGGAGATAGTAGGTAGAGGGTGCGGCGCTCACCGAATTTTAACGTAATGAGCTCACGTAATTACCAGGATCCGCAAAGGCCATGTCAATTAAAAAATAGGCCGCGCTTTCGCTTTCGTCTTTACAAAAAATCAAAAAGGCAGATGATGTAGGGCTTTGTTATTCTATGATGTGTTCAACTCTTTTCACTCTCCCGAACTCCTTTTACCTGCAGTGATCTCTTGGATTGAGTTATCTCTCTTTACACCGTGACGCGAATTAATGAAACATAAATTGCTTTTAAATATATATATATATATATATATATATATATATATATATATATATATATATATATATATATATATATATATATATATATATATATATATATATAATCATATTAACAATAGAGTGAACTTGTTTCGACTTTATCACATATTTGGTATAAAAATTGATATTAATAAACCGGGAGTGATCTCCCCTAACCTTTCTCGAATATTCTTATATAAAACAACAGGGGATGGGAACTCGGGCTATAGACATTATTTTTAATCCATTTTAAATACTTAAAGTTTTAAAAATAGAATAAAATCTCGTAGACAAAAGAATTGCACACCAAATGAACGCCAAATAAAAAAGTGCATAATAGTGCGCAATATTATTAGACTTTTAAAATTTACATTAGTTTTTTTTTAAGAAATCGGAAGTAGCGTAAATTACTATTTCCGGTCAATGGAAATTACTCAAAATTTAACAGAAGGTAGAGAATTAGATCTTTTACTTACATGTGAAATTTCATTTATCTATATGAAATAGTACTCAAGTTATAGGCTTTTGAAAAATTCAAAGTAGAAAAAGTACCACTTCCGGTTATCGGAAATCGCTCAAAAGTTGATACGGATCTACGGATTTGATAAAATACTTATATATGAAATTTCATCAACCTAGCTGTAACGGAACTCAAGTTATCGTGTTTACACACGGACAGACAGACAGACAGACACACAGACATACGGACAGAATTGCAAAGCCCAGTTTTTCAGACTGGATTACGCATAAAACCTCTTAATTTTGATAAATCTGGATTGATAATTTTTGCCCGATTAAAATAAGTCCTTTATACTTCGGATGTGATGAGGACTGAGGTGTAATACGGTGAAAATTGTTAAAATTTCATGTGATTTTTGTGCACGATTACAATACTTTCTCTATACTTTGTATGTATGAGAAAGTAAAAATATTTAAAAAAAATACAAGCTATACATCTGTAAACAAGAGAGGCTGATTCATGAAATAGTTCAAGATATAAATGCTCGCATTAGTGGCGTATCTAGGTGGGGGAGGGGAGGGGCGGGGGGGGGGGGGATGGTGGCCGCTTCGGCGCCGCACCTAGAGGGGGGCGCCAAAAGGGGGTAGAAAAGTTAAGAAATTTAACAGCTACACTCCTTTAAATACTGATGTAACTGTTTTCTACCTTGATTTATGTAATTGCAAAAGATAAAAATAGTTTTGTTTAGAAAGCATATACACTCGAACAAATACACACTCTCATGTATATATATATATATATATATATATATATATATATATATATATATATATATATATATATATATATATATATATATATATACATATATATATATGATTAAACAGGCAGACAGACACACACACAGACAGACACAGAGATAGAAAGACACACAGACAGACACACAGATAGAAAGACAGAAAGACAGACAGACAGACAGACAGACAGACAGACAGACAGACAGACAGACAGACAGACAGACAGACAGACAGACAGACAGACAGACAGACAGACAGACAGACAGACAGACAGACAGACAGACAGACAGACAGACAGACAGACAGACAGACAGACAGACAGACAGACAGACAGACAGACAGACAGACAGACAGACAGACAGACAGACAGACAGACAGACAGACAGACAGACAGACAGACAGACAGACAGACAGACAGACAGACAGACAGACAGACAGACAGACAGACAGACAGACAGACAGACAGACAGACAGACAGACAGACAGACAGACAGACAGACAGACAGACAGACAGACAGACAGACAGACAGACAGACAGACAGACAGACAGACAGACAGACAGACAGACAGACAGACAGACAGACAGACAGACAGACAGACAGACAGACAGACAGACAGACAGACAGACAGACAGACAGACAGACAGACAGACAGACAGACAGACAGACAGACAGACAGACAGACAGACAGACAGACAGACAGACAGACAGACAGACAGACAGACAGACAGACAGACAGACAGACAGACAGACAGACAGACAGACAGACAGACAGACAGACAGACAGACAGACAGACAGACAGACAAAAAAATAAAAAGGCAGCTAACCAAATTATTTCTTTTATTAAAATAAATACTCAAATCCTTATGCTTCATACATTTTTTTTTACGCTAAATACTTCAAACGTGGTTATATAAATGCGTTGCCGTTGTAGCTAAATATAATTAATAAACCAAACTAACTTTGATACATATGTACACAATTTTTTAATATAAATAAATTGTTTGTACAGTAGTTGGTCTTCTTTGGAAGCAATAGGTTACACGAATAAAAAAAAACAGAAATGTTTAAATCGGAAAAAATGTATTTCTTTTTAATATTTTAACTCAAATATTTTAAAATGCGTTAAAAATCTTTCACCATTCGCTGTTTTACTGTAAAATATCATGCGTCAGCCAACTTTGGTTTAATTACTAATATTTTGCTTGCGTCAACCATTTTTAAAGTTCATTTTTTAATATTACAAGTAAGCGGAATAAAATAGTATCTAAACGAAAAGATATTTAGTATTTTAATTTTTTTCCTTCTTCGGTTTTCGTGTTCCGTTGTTGTTGTTGACCGTGACACATTTGTCGAAGCAAGTCGAGTCATGGTTGCACCTGATCAGGCACTTGTCGTAGCGCTTGATGCACTTGGTGTAGCACCTCTCGACCGCGGAGTTCTTGTGGCAGTTGTCGAAACATTGGTTCTTCTTTACGCCTTGCTCCAGCTGGTAGCAACCTGAGGAATAGACAGATATAAAGTTAGTGCGTGGTGTCTTTAGATATCACATTTAGCATAGTGTTTCTTAACGCACACGATTTAATATATGATGTCTACTTGCAATCGGTAACAGGGCATTACAACCCGGACATTTCCCCACCCCCGTCATTACCCCCCTGTCAATTACCCCCCGCCCAGTAGGACGTTACCCCCTCCCCCCGGTCATAGCATAAGGTTCAGCTAGGGTTAGAGCTAGGATTTGAGTTTGGGCTAGGTCTAGGGTTAGAGTTAGGGTTAGGGTTAGGGTTAGGGTTAGGGTTAGGGTTAGGGTTAGGGTTAGGGTTAGGGTTAGGGCTAGGGCTAGGGCTAGGGCTAGGGTTAGGGTTAGGGTAATGGTTACGATTATGGTAATATATATATATATAGAGAGAGTTTGAGTTAAAATCAGGATTCTATTTTGGTGGATGGGTTGGGTGGGGGGGGGGGGGTAATTCCCCAGGGGGGTAATTGACATGGTGTAATTGCTACGGGGTAAAATACGTGTGGAATGTCCGGGGAAAATATCAGGGGGGGTTATATCATGTAGCCCTTGCAAACACAAGTTTTAATGTAGGTTTCCAGTCTGTAAAACATCACAAGTATTATTTTTTACAAATATCAAACATCTTGAAACTCATTTGTTTATTTCCAGACTAAGGACTACAGGACGTACCTGAGTTAACACAGCTATGATGGGTACCTGACTCAAGTTGGGGAAAGTAAGGTATAGGGTGAGGATTTAAAATGTTTGGTTTATAGGATTTTGCACTTAAAATTGTATTGAATTTTAAAAATCGTATTTAAACTGAAATGAAGACATAACTAACTTTTAAGCTTAGTTGTGTTAATTATGCAATATTGGATTGTATTACATAATTGTAAATTTGTTCACCACTTGTAATTGCCTTGATGACTTAATAAAAGTTAAGAAATTTAAATTACCATTTTAAAAGACCCCCCTCCCCTCGCGCCCAGCCCTCGTGTCTACTTTTGTGTGGTGTACAAGCTAGACAATCTCATGAATTTATATCAATTAATGACCCCCTATTTCATCAGTACATGGAAAACCCGTGTTTCGAAAGGGTACTTAACGTTTACACTAAAGAGAATTAATTTTATTTCAAGGTAGCCTCCCCTTAATATATTTTAACTAGATTACCTACCCTTAGCATATCAAATAGCTAGCGTCCTTTTCCCTTACTATATACTTTATATATAAATAATCTATAGGATGCCCCTAAATGGCAGTGCCCCCCCCCTCCCCGAGGTAGGGGTCTACGACAAATTCCCTAAAGACACTTGCCCGAATGCCGATTTCCCGAATGGACAGTTGACCGAATGCGACAAATGCCCGAATGGACAGTTGACCGAATGCGACAAATGCCCGAATGGACAGTTGACCGAATGCCACAAATGCCCGAATGGACAGTTGCCCGAATGCGAGAAATGTCCGAATGGACACGTGGTGTTTATATCTCAAAAGCTTTCAATACATCTATACCTGGGGTAGTCCGTAAAAGTCGTTACACTCACAGGAAGGCGAGGGGGGGGGGGGGGTCAGAAATTGACGATGTGTCACGAGGCGGAGGAGTGACGACATACTTTTGCTTTTAAAGCGTAATGTTGAAAACTAACTTTAAGCCATTATTTCGCGCTTTTAAAGAAATGTTGCTGTAAATTGCAGTAACAATAAATTAAACAGTAATGCTGATCGAACTAAATAAATAATTTAGAAAAAAAAACAGCTGCTTTAAAAAAATTGCAACGTTGAGATGGGGTAGTAGGCTTAAAAGTGACGTTATATTCGATGAAGGGTGTCTGACATTTTGACTGGAAATTGGAGGTAAAACCATTACAAAAAAACTAAAACTTAACACCGTTTATGAATTGAGAGCATCACCCTCCCCCCATTTCTGTCTTACCCCCCCCCCCCCCCGCCCCCTGCACACCATGTGGTGAAAGCGAAAGCCCGTTAAGTTCCAAGCGTCGGCCTGGTGTTGAAGAGTGAGCACGGAGAAATGTCACCAAGTCCGTGCTTGTAGCGTGAGTCACATAGCCCGCGTCACACGGTGAGCTGAAAAGGTTAACTCGATAACACCTCAGGGGTTGTCCATAATTGGTGTCACATACCTAGGGTGGTGGGGGGTCCGGCTTTATTTTGAGGTTATGCTGCTTAATGGACACTGGGAATGGGGGAGGGGGCAATATAACAAATGTAAGATTTAAGGATACAAATTTTATTTGCAAATATATCTTACAAATGAATGGGTTAATATTTGTGACGTCGTTCCAGTTGTGGGATGATGGGGAAGGGAGGTGGGGGTCAGACCTTTTGTAAAGACTTTTGACTATGGCTAACAATAGGCTAAAATTTGGACATCTCTTAGTTCTGGGTTCAAAAAAGAATAATAAAGGATCTTCACATTACAAAACGATGATAACAAGCAAACTCACAAAACATCCACACACATGGACTGGATGTGTTTATTAACCCGCATAAAACCGCTCGGATATTCGCATATTTAATTAGTGGGTGGTAAATGATTATCGTACAGGTTTTTTTTTAATTTGGTAATTAAAAGGAAACAATAATCCTGCAATTATAATCATACAGGTAATTTTGATGTTGATTTTCTATTCAACAGTTTGATACGAATTAGCGAGTAACCGCTTTTTTTTGTTTTGGTTACAGAGCTATAAGATACTGTCTTGCAAAAGAAGTATTTTATAGTCGAGTAAATCGTCCCGTTCTTTAAAACGTTCATACACACACACACACACACACACACACACACACACACACACACACACTTAATATGTTTGCCGAACACGAACACTCTCATGCCTTCTCACTCACACACACACATACACATACACACAGTGCATCTCTATTCACTAGCCTTATATTTTCATTATATAGAGTGAAGTACTCCACTAATCCAATACTAATGATTCGTTGAGGTCTTTCTTAAAGGTAGTGAATGAAAAGTTTCCAACTTAAAAACATTGTCTAGAGCGAAAGAATTCCAAACCTGTGCTCTTATGCCAATAGCTGTGAAATGTGTATGTGGGGGGGGGGGGGGGGAGGTGCTTAATATCAAGACTATCACAATAAGACAAAGGCTTATTCTTAAAAGCTAATACAATTAGACCAGGGATCAGGGATACATCTTCAATCTTGAATAAACGTCATAACGATAGATGTTTTAGTTTAATATATATATATATATATATATATATATATATATATATATATATATATATATATATATATATATATATATATATATATATATATATATATATATATATATATACTATATGATTCAATGATTCAACAAGTAATTTCTGATAAATTTCAGTCTATTGTGTTTTCGCGAACAAGGTAGTTTAAAACTGTGTTAAAACGTTTACAAGTTCATGCAAGATAGTGTTTAATAAAATCAGTAAAAAAAAAAGTTTACCATTGTCCAGCACACATTTGTCGGTTTCATGTTGGTGAACTACACACGTCCAGGAACAAAAATTATCCCTAGGGTCAGAATCAGCGGCAGCAAAGGAAAGAACCAGCCCAAGAACGATAATCTCCTTCAGCAGCATCATGGTTCAATCTAAGGAAAAAATATTCATGTAGTTATTATTTTATCTCAAAATATCACACACTTTTTTAAAAATAACTATATTATAATTACAAAATAGTTAACATTTGTTTCTTATTTTTATTTTACAACTTAACGTCTATAAAAGTAAATTATTCTTGGAGTAATTTTTTACCTTAAAGTATCAAATAATCTTTTTTTTTTTAAAAAAAAAAAAAAAAAAAAAAAGAAACAACAAGTAGAAACAACTATATTCTAATTGTTATACTTTTCTTAAACTTAATTTTTATGATACAAAGTATTTGTGTCAAAGTATAAAAATAAATGTCATTTAAACAAGCTTTATTGTTTTAAAATTTTCAATCTATTCTAAAAATAAAAACGAAGTAACCTATTTTCTATAATTATTTGTGTACTTACAGTAAACTCTCAGTTACTACGACTTAACTATAACGTAAACCAAAACACACAAGTGACAACTATACCTACGTTAAATAGCGAGTTAGACAAGCACTTATGGTTGACACTTCAATTACAGCTGCTCTGATTGTTCTGTCTCCTGTAAAACAATTGTCCCCAGTCGACGTGTTCTGACGTTTTTTTATAACAGCCAGCTACAAGCGTGGGCAGGGTTTTTTTTTCAAAGTACTAGTTAATTACCCGGATCACGACGGGACACGGGTTAAATTATTGTGGGGAGCAAGTATAGGCCTACGTGCGTGAGAAAAAAAGTTGTATCCAAAGTTGTTTGATTGACGTAATGGGTTGATATTTCAAGGAAACTTTTCGAAATTAGAGCCCTTTTAGGAACAGTTTTTAAGTGTATGAACTGCGTAGTTAAAATAATGATAACCAGACATTACAATCTCTTTATTCGCTAGATCTCAGTTAACACATTATTTGGCCTGGTATGATCCAATACACATTTGTTTTCTATATAACTTCAGAGTCGCTGATAAAGAGTTCGCTTTGTGAATACAACAGTCCTGTTGAATGTTTTATCGGAATAATTTTAAAAAATTAAACACTAAATTTAGCTTAAAGTGAGCTTAAGTTTGTGTGTATGCCTTATGTTAATGCATATACAATAAGTATGTCTCTTCTGGATTTGGTATGACCCTCAGAAATACCTACATTTTGTGATTGCCAATTCCTTAGATATGTATAGAAATTACCTCTCCGAAAAAGAAACTATATTCGTTATTTTAAAAAGGAAAAAGTGAGTCATAACTTCCACAGTTCCCATCAATTTCCTGTTAACATCCGCTGTAACTTAAAGAAGGAGATTTGTGGGAAACTGTGTACCTATTTACGTCACAAGGTGATTTGTGGGAAACTGTGTAACTGTTGACGTCACAAAGAGATGGCAGGTAGAGGGTGCGGAGCTCACCGAATTTTAACGTAATGAGCTCACATAATTACCAGGATCCGCAAATGTCATGTCAACAATAAATTAAAAGTAGACCGCGCTTTCGCTTTCGTCTTTATGTTTAGATGTCTAGAAATATTACTCTATCCTTAGCCTTTCGTCTTTATGTCTAGATGTCTAGAAATATTTTTCTATCCTTAGCCTTTCGTCTTTATGTCTAGATGTCTAGAACTACTACTCTATCCTTAGCCTTTCGTCTTTATGTCTAGATGTCTAGAAATACTACTCTATCCTTAGCCTTTCGTCTTTATGTCTAGATGTCTAGAAATATTACTCTATCTTTAGCCTTTCGTCTTTATGTCTATATGTCTAGAAATATTACTCTATCCTTAGCCTTTCGTCTTTATGTCTAGATGTCTAGAAATATTACTCTATCCTTAGCCTTTCGTCTTTATGTCTAGATGTCTAGAAATATTACTCTATCCTTAGCCTTTCGTCTTTATGTCTAGATGTCTAGAAATATTACTCTATCCTTAGCCTTTCGTCTTTATGTCTAGATGTCTAGAAATATTACTCTATCCTTAGCCTTTCGTCTTTATGTCTAGATGTCTAGAAATATTACTCTATCCTTAGCCTTTCGTCTTTATGTCTAGATGTCTAGAAATATTACTCTATCCTTAGCCTTTCGTCTTTATGTCTAGATGTCTAGAAATATTACTCTATCCTTAGCCTTTCGTCTTTATGTCTAGATGTCTAGAAATATTACTCTATCCTTAGCCTTTCGTCTTTATGTCTAGATGTCTAGAAATACTACTCTATCCTTAGCCTTTCGTCTTTATGTCTAGATGTCTAGAAATATTACTCTATCCTTAGCCTTTCGTCTTTATGTCTAGATGTCTAGAAATATTACTCTATCCTTAGCCTTTCGTCTTTATGTCTAGATGTCTAGAAATATTACTCTATCCTTAGCCTTTCGTCTTTATGTCTAGATGTCTAGAAATATTACTCTATCCTTAGCCTTTCGTCTTTATGTCTAGATGTCTAGAAATATTACTCTATCCTTAGCCTATCATCTGCCTGAACCTCTGGTGGTTTGTCGAGTATTTTACGATCTTAGTAATGAGACTTTGAGCCGGTATTGAATTTGGTAAGATAATACATTTCACAAGAAGAAAAGAAATAAAAACACAGACGATGTGGGGCTTTGTTATTCTATGAAGTGTTCAACTCTCTTCACTCTCAGTAATTATCTTAACTCACATTGATTTACTGGATTGAGTTATCTCTCTTTTTACGTGGTGAAGCGAATTGATGAAACATGAACTGATTTTTTTTTAAATTGATAAATAATCATATTCACAATAAAGTGAACTGGGTTTGACTTTATCACATATGTGATATTTAAAATATAAATTATTCATTTATAAACAACAGAGGCCGATGCATATAACAGTTCATTATATAAATACATCCGTATTAGGGATCATCTAAATGTGACGTCCACTTGGGAGAGAGGGGGTGGGGTCCGAAAATAATCGACTTTTGTGGACACGTATGGACAGGTGGGGGAGTGGAAGGGAGGTGAAAATCCGACGTCATAAATGGATGACCCCTATGAACACGTACTTTTCCTTATACATTATACACACGAGCGAATATTACAAAAATACAGCTTTTTGTTTATAGGCTATGGTTCAGGTCTGTTGAAGGGTTAATTGCTTAGATAAGGTTAATTACATTAGATACTACTTTATAAAATATATTATGAAATATTGAAACATGAAATGGTTGGAGTAGGCTGAAAAGGTGGTGCTTAGAAATCAGATTTTCCTCCAATTATTTTCATGGTTCGTTAAACATTTTACGGACAAATTATATACTCTAGTTTTAGTAACTACACCTCTTTTTCATTACGCCTTCATATAAACCGTACTGATAAATTTCATTATAATAGGATACAACACCCAACTCCCCCCCCCCCTTTCACCCACTTGGCAATCTGCATGTTGACATGAAAACAGACACTGCAAGAGTTCATGCTGACTTAATATTCCATCGATATACAAAGCACTTAACATCGTAACAAATACAACTTTGTAAATAAACTAAAATTATACATTGAATAACACTTTGATTTAAACTTCATGCGATTGATTTATTTATATGTTTTATGAAAACTTTATTTTAAAAAAATAAACAGTGCTTTGTTGTTGTCTAAGTAAAAACAAGAGCACTCGAAACAAATAAGTGTAGTTAAGACAGCCACTTGAAGGAAACAATTAGACGACTGACGTTCAGACAATAGGTTTATATTAGAAAACAAAAAGGTTAGGTCCTAAGGTAAGTGTTGTTGAGACAGCCACTTGAAGAAAACAATTACAACACTGACGTTCAGACAATATATCAATCTTTAAAAACAAAAGTGTTACGGTCTGAAAGTACAAAGCTGGTAGTATCTCTAAAAAAATGCATTACATTTTTTAAAAGTTTAAATCTACCTAAAGAAAACAAATTAATATATCGATCTCCAAAGTGTGATATGGCTTGGGTATTATACCATGGTGTTATTTTGCTGCTTACAGTTATTACTTTTTAAAATTGTAGTTTTTATTTTAAAATGTTATACAATCATGTAAAACTAAATGCCTGAAGTGTCGAATTCTTCATTTGTTTCTTTCAATCTGTTTTCGTCTTCTTGGTCTGGGTTTTCTTCTTGGCGTTCAAACACTGGAGTTGCTTGTTGAGGCATTTGTCCAAGCAGTTGTTTTTACCACGGCATGGTTGTTTGGCACACATGTCATAGCTGTTCATACATTTCTTGTAGCAGGCTTCCATTAACTCAGGCTGGTCTAGTTTCTTGCATGCCTCTGTAAAACAAACATTGAAAAATTTAAAAAGTTAATTGTTTTCAAACAGAAATTGATCACGCCATACTAATTAACAAATTAGGGGCTGTAAACACATTTTCCACACACGCATATACAAACATATCCTATTGGCTCTAGACTACTCTTGGGGTAAGGACAACCAACTACAGCTCTCCAGAGTTCTCTGTCTTGCTGGAGTAAGGGCGTCAACTAAAGATCTCCAGAATTCTCTGTCCTGCTGGAGTATGGGCCACCAACTACAGCTCTCCAGAGTTCTCTGTCCTGCTGGAGAATGGGCCACCAACTACAGCTCTCCAGAGTTCTCTGTCCTGCTGGAGTATGGGCCGCCAACTACAGCTCTCCAGAGTTCTCTGTCCTGCTGGAGTATGGGCCACCTACTACAGCTCTCCAGAGTTTTCTGTCCTGCTGGAGTATGGGCCACTTACTACAGCTCTCCAGAGTTCTCTGTCCTGCTGGAGTATGGGCCACCAACTACAGCTCTCCAGAGTTCTCTGTCCTGCTGGAGTATGGGCCACCAACTACAGCTCTCCAGAGTTCTCTGTCCTGCTGGAGTATGGGCCACCTACTACAGTTCTCCAGAGTTTTCTGTCCCGCTGGAGTATGGGCCACCAACTACAGCTCTCTAGAGTTTTCTGTCCTGCTGGAGTATAAGCCACCTACTACAGCTCTCCAGAGTTTTCTGTCCTGCTGTCTTCAGGAATCATAAACAACAATATGCAAGAAGATGGTCTAACGCACACGCTATGAGACATGTTGATGAACATATCACTGCTCATTCGGCAAATTACTTCATCCCAGTTTAAAATCCGCTGACTCGCATTTTGTTCAAGGCAAGTTTACATTTATTTTAAATCCCTCCGTCAATTTTTCCCGAACCTCTCCCTACCCCTGACTTTTTTTCTTTCCTTAGACCAAAGCTTAAACTGAATAATAAATAGAACACTCTCTATGCATACCAGATCAATCTGTTTGCTGATTGTCCAGACTAATTAGAAAAGAGGCAAATTTCTGATCTAAAATCTGACGCTTAATACGTAGGCGACTAGTCGCACTCTAAATAGAACTGTACTTAGTGTCCTTATTTGATAAATAGAATAGTATACACTTGTGTAATAGCTTAGGTTTTAAAATCTATATCGGAAGGGGTTCGGTTGATCGTTTATTCAGCATACTCATCCCAACTTTGTTTAAAGCCAGCACATTATCTACTTTACTCTATTGAAATGTTTAATTTACTTTATCAAAATGTTTAGTTTAATTTATTTAAACCTTTACTTTACTCTGTGAAAATGTTTACTTTATACTTAAAGCCATCACATTGTCTACTTTATTCTATTGAAATGTTTACTTTACTTTATCAAAGTGTTTACTTTAATTTATCAAATCCTTTACATTACTCTGTGAAAATGTTTACTTTATACCAATATTTATGAAAAAGTTTACTTTACTTTTATCCTGAAAACATCTCTTTAACGTAAGTAGATCCACATTACATCGTTTGCTGCAAAAAAAATCCCTGGGGTCCGAATCAGAAGCAACAAGGGCAAGCATTAGTCCAAGAACGATAACCTCCTTTAGCATCATGGTTATCTTTCAATAAAATAGATCATGGATAACATTACATAAAACAAAAGGTTTTAAAATTTAAACACAATGAAAAGCTTTGTTAAAAAAAATAGATATTAATTCTTTTTTATTACTATTTAAAAGAAAAAAAATATTTTTTAAAAAAAAACAGGGTTTTATGTTATAATGCACTAAAAAGTAGAAAATAAATTATACACTACTATTAAATAACTATAAAGAAATGCGTGGGTCGCTTTAGTATCTATTGGATACCTTTACTAATATTAAGGAAAAAACCCACGCTTTACTTTATGGTTATTTAAATAGTAGTGTATAATTTATTTTCTACTTTTTAGTGCATTATATCAGAAAACCTTGTTATTAAAATGTTTTTTATGAATTGTTTTTAGTACTTTAACGTTTAATTTACACTCAGTGCCGGCGACAATTTATTTAGCGCCCTAGGCAAAACTTATTAAAACGGCCCCTTTCATACAAATTAACATATGTATAAGAAAACAATTAATTAAAAGTGACATTAATTTATTATCAATTGCATACACGTTATAAGAAGACAGCAAAATCAAATTTTACTTGCCTCTTTCGTCGCAAATGTTTGTACTAATTCCTTCAATTCCAATTTGCAATTACATTATATTGAAATTGTTGCTAAGTGCACGAGTCTACTTTGTACTTTACGACATAGCCCCCCCCCCCCCCCCCCCCTTTTAGAAAATTTTAAGTGCTTCCCTTAAAATTGTTATATATAAATCCTTTAGGAGAGGGTGAAAGATATGAAAAGACAATTGCTTAGATCTTTCATTTACAACTAAGACTGTATGTCTTCTAACAATTGCAACCTATATAGGCTACCGATGTATTTGTTTTTCAACTTGATAATGCTAAAAAAAACAACCAAACTATTTTGTTTAGAACTTAAGCTCTATGTAATTTTTACAATAGCAAATAATAACTTAAAGTTGTATTTATATGTAAGCGGTCAACCTAAGGTGCATGAATTAGAAATGAATGTACAGTTAAGCAACGAATTATCTCATATTTGAAAATCCAAATAACAAAATTTTATTAAAGGGAAATAACATTCACAAGAATAGCTAAATTAACCAAGTGTAACTATAACATGCTAGACAAACAGAATATATAGCTCTAAATTTCATTACTAAATAGTAGTATTAAATCTTTTGCATTAGCTATGTAATCTTGTAAAAACAATATATTTTACCTATTGAATACTTAACTATAGGTGTTATTTGAAAGTATAAAAGCGGTAGCATTATTATAATATACTTCTATTCAAGTTCGATGACATATATTATATTGTATTACCATGTCAGAAATATGATTTTTATAATTTTGAATCCCCTAAATAAAGATGCGCTTGTTCTACACCGCCCCGCCCCCTCACCCACCACGCCCAGGAAAAAAAATCCCTTGAATCATCATTTAATTACACATTTGCATTTTCATGTTGTTTTTTATTTATTTTTTAATTTTTAATTTTTTTATTTAGACGTTTTGTATTAGACCTATGTATAAGTAAACCATCTTAAATGAATGAAAGTAGGCTACAAGTAAGAAAGAAATATTACTATTGTAAATCTGTATCAGTCCTCACAAGCCGATGATGAAAACTGTAATACTAAAGCGAACACACAACTGACGCTGTAAATTACATGTCTGAGGCAAAAAAAAAAAGAAAAAAAAAGAAAAAAAAAGAGAGAAAGCAAAAGAAGAAAAAAATAAAAAAATAAATAAAGATGCGCTTGTCCCATCACATCACTTAAATAAAAAATAATACTAATTCTTTGTTAAAAAAATAAAATAAAATACATAAAATAAAAAAAAATCTAAATAAAGTGACACCTTTCAATAATCAAACATGTTTAACCGTTCTAGACCAGGGGTCGGCAACCTGCGGCTCGCGAGCCGCATGCGGCTCTTTTGATGTCAAGATGCGGCTCTTCAGCTCCATGCACACCTATTTGAATTTTTTTTTTATTTTCGAAAATTAAAAATATTGTTCTACAACATTCGGTGATGAATGATATAATAAATATAAACAATAAACACTCGCTATTATATTAGAATATTTATTTACTCTCTATTTCAATGTACTTTCTATTATATATATATATATATATATATATATATATATATATATATATATATATATATATATATATATATATATATATATATATATATATATATATATATATATATATATATATATATATATATATATATATTATCTTAATAAAATATCATAATATTGAAATAAAAAATGTGTGTGGCTCTTTAAAACTGGGAAATTTTGTAAATTGCAACTTTTGGCTCTTCCGTCTCAAAAGGTTGCCGACCAGGGGTTGGCAACCTTTTGAAGCGGAAGAGCCAAAATTTGCAATTTTCAAAATTTCCCTGGTTTTAAAGAGCCACTAACATTTTTTTATTTCAAATATATATTTTTTTTTAATTAAGATTATTAGTATTTGTGCAAGGAGCTGGAGAGCCGCATATTGATATCAAAAGAGCCGCATGCGGCTCGCGAGCCGCAGGTTGCTGACCCCTGTTCTAGACATAAGAAAATATTGATTAAATTAAAAAAAAAATATTTGAAAAGAAAACGTTTACGGTTAGTTATAAATTCCACCCTATTTAATAGTATATATTAATAATTTAAGAGTGGTAATATAGATTCCTAAAAAGCTAAACATTTTTCAACTAGAAAACGCTTACCTATCATGCTAGTGTGTTCCGTACTGAATTAAAATCATCTAACTTAAGTTAAACTAACTACTTGATATACTCTACTACATTCACAACACATATCAAACTTCGATACCTAAACCTAAGTAGATTCAATGTAGATTCGATACTCCAGAACTACGACACCGACTCGTTTAGCTTCACCAAGCTCTACAAACGATACTCCCAATCAACAACGATTTCACTGGACCTACTACTACACTTTAACAGTCAATATAATTCGATACCTTAATACCACAAGAATCAATACTCCTGACTCGGGCAGATGAGGCTCGTTAGCTGGGGACAGCCACTCTTCTAGGAGAGACAACTCCAAAATTAAACAACTGCTGCCTTGTAGTTTGTTCTTGGTTGGACAAAGGCTATGGAAGCAAATCCAAAAAGAAAAGCAGGCTGAAATCGGAGTCAATGGCCTCAATGGCGCATAACCAGTTGACACGTAACGCTTAATTGTGTTGGAGGCGTGGTCGAGTCGGCAAAAAGCTCATGGTTGATAAATTCGAACAAAGTCTCGAGTTCAAACCCACTGGCAGATAAATCTCGATCCCCTTCAACACTAATAATTAAGAACGAAGAAGAAGAAGAAGAATACTCCTGAACTCCAGAACTACGATACTTCATCCCCTGCTTCATCATTTCATCTATTTCATCATTTCTCTATTACCAATCAGATTCCACTAGACCTTCAACTACAAAACAGCCGAATAAAAATTATAACACTTTAACACTTCGATACTTCATACCTACTGAACTATATCAGCAACAGCCTTCCCCCGCTACTCCCAAATCTAAACGATTCATCAAAACTTTCCAAACAAGTACTATACTTTGAACACCCCGTCATTACAAAACTCGGTACATCAGGAAAGATTTCTAATTCAAAGTCAGAGAAAATGAAAATGAAAATTAAATAACCGTTTGAAATGTTTGAAATTTAAGTAAGGAACTTGATAAATCGTTTTCTACATCAATTATGTGATACCAAATCAACAAGGCAAAGTGACTGATGAAAAGCGCCCCGACCTTTCCAAATTAGGGATGTGGTGGTGTCGCATTTTCACCATCGCGAATAAATATAGACCTATATAGATATAATTTTGGGGTGGGGGTGCAAAATTGATGGTTCGTCTTGGGTGCCGAATTAGATCGCTACTCCTTTATAAAAGTTATTAATTATTAGGTACCTTTGATAACAGCGATTAAACATTTTGCGCCTCCCTAGGGATGGCGCCCTAGGCGACCGCCTAGTTCGCCTTATAGATAGCGCCGGCCCTGTTTACACTAGAGTTGCATGACTAAAAACCATTGTGCACCTAATTAGTGCGATGACGCGTGTCTAATAGTGCCGTATAGTTGGATGAGACAGCCTACTAATTTGTGCAAAATTTTAATTAATTCATAAAAAATAATTAGGCAACCAATTAAGTCAAATTTAATGTCAGGTTGCATTGTCTTTATGGCTTGACCCACGTACAAAATTAAAAACCGTATTTGTCAGTTAGAAGTGCCTCGGGCGTTTCGATCTAGACAGACTTACGACAGGCTGACGACTGACGACAGACTGACGAGAAAGTGAGTTAAATAAAATCTTGTAAAAACACAAAACATTAAAACTTGAAAATTATACCTACAATTTAACCAGCGAATTGAACGAGAGCCTACTTTAACAACACAAGTACCAGCGTCACTGTTTACACTATTGTGTCCTTGGTTTATATAAGAGACACCTAATTGTGTTGGTGTGGGTTTTCGTCGTATAAAGGTTAAAATAAATTACAAAGAGACCCAACGCGTAATTAACAACAAAACAACGGAAACTTAAAGCTCGCTAGCGTCAAACAATCCAAGAGCCAGTAATGTCAAATGTATTTTACTCACCACTCATCATAAACGTTGGCTAGAATTAAATGTTTTAGTACTACACCTTACCAGTAAACGTTGGCTAGAATTAAATGTTTTAGCATTACACACTACCAGTAAATTTTGTTACGAATTAAATGTTTTAGTATTAGAACATCACTAAAAAAAACATTGGCTAGTGAATATTTAGTATTTCACCTTACCAGAAAAAGTTTGCTATATTCAACTTGGATGTTTAAGTATTTCAAATTACCATAAATTTTTGGCTGGATTTGCTGCTAGTATTTTACTTGAATTTACCAATGCATTCGAATTACGGCGTGGCCGAGCGGTAGAGCGTTGGACATAGGTAGCAACTGGTAGCGTTAGATATAAATACCCGAAAGTCTTGGGCACGAACGGCAAAAGATGATGTGGTGATGATATTTCCACTACCCCCTCCACATTACCGTTATATCTATACAATAATATAACATCTTCAATGTGGCAACCAGTGGCGTAGCCAGGATCGTCTCAAGGGGGGGGGGGGGTTCCAATTTTTACCCGGGGACAAACTTTCGATTTGCATCCCCCCCCCCTTCAAACTTTCGATTTGCACCCCCCTCATACGTTTTCTATATACCGAGGGATCTATGGGGGGGGGGTTATGACCCCCCCTAACCCCCCCCCCCCCCCCTGCCTACGCCACTGGTGGCAACTGTTACCTTCTGGTAGTGATCCTTTACAACGGTTTCCATATCGAACAATTGTTTTATTTGGTTGTTGAAAATATAGATAAAAATGCTTCATTAAGGCTGGAGTGAGCAATATTAACATCACCTATTAGACACGTGCCATGGTGAAAATGATATCTAATTAAGTTAAAGGCACTAATCAGGGTCGGATAGGCATTCAACTGTACTGGTGCCACGCTCATAGACATTTCCTGCAATCAGGGAACTGTTCCTAACTTGTGGTAATCGGTGAGTTGTCGCTAGCTTTAGTTGCGAGATAGAGTAACGTGATATCAAGGACATTAGCGATACCGGATAGCTTAGTGGCAAGTTTATGGCTAGCGAAACGTGTTGGTATAGATGGGGGTAGCGAAAAGTGTCGGTATAGAGGTGGGCAGTGGCGTAGCGAGGTCAGGTGTCACCCAGTGCGGCACGTAATGGTGTCACCCCCAGAGGCGTAGCGACCCTTCCCGGGGACAAACTTTCAAATTTTCAATTTGCACCCCCCCCCCTCAAGTTTTCGATTAGCACCCCCCTCCAACTTTCGATTTGCACCCCCCCCCCTCAAATTTTTCTCTATATATTTTGCAATTTTTTGCCTTGGTGTCACCCCCCTAAATGTTGTCACCCGGTGCGGTCCGCACTCCCCGCCCCCCCCCCCCCTCGCTACGCCTCTGGAGGTGGGTATAGAGGTGGGTAGCGAAACTTGTTGGTTTAGAGGTGGGTATAGAGGTGGGTAGCGAAACGTGTTGGTATAGAGGTGGGTAGTGAAACGTGTTGGTATAGATGTGGGTAGTGAAACGTGTTGGTATAGATGTGGGTAGTGAAACGTGTTGGTATAGATGTGGGTAGTGAAACGTGTTGGTATAGAGGTGGGTAGTGAAACGTGTTGGTATAGAGGTGGGTAGTGAAACGTGTTCGTATAGAGGTGGGTAGCGAAACGTGTTGATATAGAGGTGGGTAGGTGGGTAGCGAAATGTGTTGGTATAGAGTTGGGTAGCGAAACGTGTTGGTATAGAGGTTGGTAGGTGGGTAGCGAAATGTGTTGGTATAGAGTTGGGTAGCGAAACGTGTTGGTATAGAGGTGGGTAGTGAAACGTGTTGGTATAGAGGTGGGTAGTGAAACGTGTTGGTATAGAGGTGGGTAGTGAAACGTGTTCGTATAGAGGTGGGTAGTGAAACGCGTTGGTATAGATGTGGGTAGCGAAACGTGTTCGTATAGAGGTGGGTAGTGAAACGTGTTGGTATAGAGGTGGGTAGCGAAACGTGTTGATATAGAGGTGGGTAGGTGGGTAGCGAAATGTGTTGGTATAGAGTTGGGTAGCGAAACGTGTTGGTATAGAGGTTGGTAGGTGGGTAGCGAAATGTGTTGGTATAGAGTTGGGTAGCGAAACGTGTTGGTATAGAGGTGGGTAGGTGGGTAGCGAAACGTGTTGGTATAGAGGTGGGTAGGTGGGTAGCGAAACGTGTTGGTATAGAGGTGGGTAGCGAAACGTGTTGGTATAGAGGTGGGTAGGTGGGTAGCGAAACGTGTTGGTATAGAGGTGGGTAGGTGGGTAGCGAAACGTGTTGGTATAGAGGTGGGTAGGTGGGTAGCGAAACGTGTTAGTATAGAGGTTGGTAGGTGGGTAGCGAAACGTGTTAGTATAGAGGTTGGTAGGTGGGTAGCGAAACATGTTAGTATAGAGGTTGGTAGGTGGGTAGCGAAACGTGTTAGTATAGAGGTTGGTAGGTGGGTAGCGAAACGTGTTGGTATAGAGGTTGGTAGGTGGGTAGCGAAACGTGTTGGTATAGAGGTTGGTAGGTGGGTAGCGAAATGTGTTAGTATAGAGGTTGGTAGGTGGGTAGCGAAACGTGTTGGTATAGAGGTGGGTAGGTGGGTAGCGAAATGTGTTAGTATAGAGGTGGGTAGGTGGGTAGCGAAACGTGTTAGTATAGAGGTGGGTAGGTGGGTAGCGAAACGTGTTAGTATAGAGGTGGGTAGGTGGGTAGCGAAACGTGTTAGTATAGAGGTGGGTAGGTGGGTAGCGAAACGTGTTGGTATAGAGGTGGGTAGGTGGGTAGCGAAACGTGTTAGTATAGAGGTGGGTAGGTGGGTAGCGAAACGTGTTGGTATAGAGGTGGGTAGGTGGGTAGCGAAACGTGTTAGTATAGAGGTGGGTAGCAAACCTTGTAGAGATGTACACGAAGTAGAGTAGCAAAACAATGTAACATGGATGTAATATCAAAACTGGTAGCACGGACGTAGCTAGCAACCCCGGAAAGAACGGACGTAGGTAGCAGAATCTGTTGTAAACCATCAACTAACCCACTATTTAATTACTTGCGCAGATAATGTAATTCATAGCACGTAGTCCTAATCACAGGAAACCCTGGGACCGTATACTTATTAACCTCGTTTTTATGTGAGTAAAACTTTCTGAAGCCGGCAGCCTCAATAGCTTGCACGGCTTTGAGCCGGGGGTGGAGGTCCCCACGGGTGGTACCGTCCATGTGGTACTCGATCAATGTCCACTTTGACCCCCTACCCACTTGGCAATCTGCATGTTGACATTAAAACAGACCGTGCAAGAATTTCTGCAGACTTAAAATTCCATCGATATACAAAGCACTTAACATCATAACAAATACAACTTTTTAAATAAACTGAAATTATATATTGAACAACACTTTGATTTATGCTTCATGCGATTTATTTATTTATATAGTTTATGAATAACTTTATTTTAAAAAAAACAGTGCTTTGTTGTTGTCTAAGTAAAAACAAGAGCACAACAAGAGCACTCGAAACAAATAAGTGTTGTTGGGACAGCCACTTAAAGGAAAGAATTACAGCACTGAAATTTAGACAATATATTAATCTTTAAAAACAAAAGTGTTACGGTCTGAAAGTACAAAGCTGGTGGTTTCTCTAAATAAAATTTCATTACTTTGTTTAAAAGTCTTAATCTAATTATTTTTAAATCAAATCAATGTACCGATTTCCAAACTGGGATTTGGCTTGGGTATCATACCCTGGTGTTATTTCGATGCATGCAGTTATTACTTATTTAAAATTGTAGCTTTATATGTAAATTATACAATCATGCAAATTAAATGGCTTAAGTGTCGAATTCTTCATTTTGTTTCCTTCAATCTATTATTATTATGTCGTTAGGGGTTTTCTTCTTGGCGTTTAAACACTGGAGTTGCTTGTTGAGGCAATTGCTAAAGCAGTTGCTTTTTCCATGGCATGTTTTCTGGGAGCACACGTCATAGCTGTTCGTGCATTTCTTGTAGCAGGCTTCCTTCAACGCACTCTGGTTTAGTTTCTTGCATGCCTCTGTAAAACAATTATAAAATGATTTAAAAATATTAGTTGTACTTATAATTACAATTTATTACAAGTTGTCTTCAAACACAAAACTTATCACGTCATGCTATATAACGAACTAGGGGCTGGAAACACATTTTTCACACACCCGTTTACAAAGATATCTTATCGGCTATAGACTACTCTTGGAGTATAACTACAGACTACAGTTCATCAAATTTCTTTCCTGCTTCAGTATGGACCACAAACTACAGCTCTCCAGAGTTCTCTGTCGTGCTGGAGTATGGGCCACCAACTACAGCTCTCCAGAGTTCTCTGTCCTGCTGGAGTATGGGCCACCAACTACAGCTCTCCAGATTTATTTGACCTGCTGGAGTATGGGCCACCAACTACAGCTCTCCAGAGTTCTCTGCCCTGCTGGAGTATGGGCCACCAACTACAGTTCTCCAGAGTTCTCTGTCCTGCTGGAGTATGGGCCACCAACTACAGCTCTCCAGAGTTCTCTGTCCTGCTGGAGTATGGGCCACCAACTACAGCTCTCCAGAGTTATTTGACCTGCTGGAGTATGGGCCACCAACTACAGCTCTCCAGAGTTATCTGTCCTGCTGGAGTATGGGCCACCAACTACAGCTCTCCAGAGTTCTCTGTCCTGCTGGAGTATGGGCCACCAACTACAGCTCTCCAGAGTTCTCTGTCCTGCTGGAGTATGGGCCGCCAACTACAGCTCTCCAGAGTTATCTGTCCTCCTGGAGTATGGGCCACCAACTACAGCTCTCCAGAATTCTCTGTCCCGCTGGAGTATGGGCCACCAACTACAGCTCTCCAGAATTCTCTGTCCTGCTGGAGTATGGGCCACCAACTACAGCTCTCCAGAGTTATCTGTCCTGCTGGAGTATGGGCCACCAACTACAGCTCTCCAGAGTTATTTGACCTGCTGGATTATGGGCCACCAACTACAGCTCTCCAGAGTTATCTGTCCTGCTGGAGTATGGGCCACCAACTACAGCTCTCCAGAGTTCTCTGTCCTGCTGGAGTATGGGCCACCAACTACAGCTCTCCAGAGTTCTCTGTCCTGCTGGAGTATGGGCCACCAACTACAGCTCTCCAGAGTTCTCTGTCCTGCTGGAGTATGGGCCACCAACTACAGCTCTCCAGAGTTATCTGTCCTGCTGGAGTATGGGCCACCAACTACAGCTCTCCAGAGTTCTCTGTCCCGCTGGAGTATGGGCCACCAACTACAGCTCTCCAGAGTTCTCTGTCCTGCTGGAGTATGGGCCACCAACTACAGCTCTCCAGAGTTCTCTGTCCTGCTGGAGTATGGGCCACCAACTACAGTTCTCCAGATTTCTGTCCTGCTGTCTTCGCCGATCACACAAGCACAGCACAATAAAAGATAACTTAACTAACCAACAAATTCTCCATACAAGATAATGACCTAACGAACACGGTGTGAGCTATGTTGATATACATGTGGCTGCTCATTCAACAAATTAATTTACCCAGTTTAAAATCCACGGGCTCGTCTTTTGTACACTGCAGCTTTACATCTTTCTCAATCTCTGAAGCAGACGATGGCCTTTTCTATTGTCTGCTCTGATTTTAAACCCCATCGTCAATTTTTCCTGAAACCCTCCCTACCCCCTTTATTTTTTTCTCGCGATAGACCAAAGTTTAACCTCAAAAATAAATAGAAAGCTCTCTTTCATATTCAGCCATTCCAGCTCAATCTGTTTGCTTATTGGGCAGATAAATTATAATAGTTCTATTTTCTGATCAGAAATCAGACGCTTTATCTATAGGCCAAATGTCGCACGCTAAATAGAACTACATAGACTTACGGTGTCTTTATTTGATAAAAAAATATTACAGTTGTGTAATATCTTAGGTTATAATATCTATAGCGGAAAGGATTCGGTAAATTGTTTATTGGGCATGCGCATTCCAACTTTACCTAATGTTTACTTTACTTTATTGAAATGTTCACTTTATTTTATGAAATTGTTTACTTTATGAAAACGTTTACTTTAAGAGAAAGTTTACTTTACTTTTATCCTGAAAACACCTATTTAAAATGCGTAGATCCACATCACAACGCGTCCTGCAAATCGAATCCGGGAAGTACGATTCAGAAGCAACAAGGGCAAGTACCAGTCCAAGAACGATAACCTCCTTTATCACCATGGTTATCTTTCATTAAAATAGATCATTGATATGATAACGTTACATTCATGCCTTATTTTAGAAAATAAGGTTTTAAAATTACAACACAATGAAAAGCTTTGTTAATAAAAAAAATAGATATTTTTCCTTTTTTTTCTTACAAGATTTAAAATAGAACAAAAAAAACACAACACATTTAAAAACAAGAAGATTATACCTACACTTTAAACAATGAATTGAACGAGAGCTTACCTTGACAGCACAAATTTCAGTGTTACTGCTCACACGTTTGTACCCGGGTTTATATAAGGGCCAGCTCTTTGTGTTGGTATGTGTTCTAATCATACAAAGGGTAAACTAAATTACAAAGAGACCCAACGTAATTTGTAACGAAACAACCGAAACATGAAGCTTGTTAGAGTCAAAGAATCCAAGTGCCAGTAATGTCATATACATTTTACTCATGGTAGAGTTTCTTCCAGGCATCTCTTCGGGTCTTCGGGGGAGGGGAGGGGGGTGGCGTACATCCCTTACCCCCCTCCAAACAAAATTTTAGAAAAAGTTTGCTATATTAAAGTTTTTAACTTAGATGTTTTAGTAATTCAAATTACTAGAAAAAGTTTGCTATATTTAACTCGGATGTTTTACCATTTCACATTACCAAAGTTTGCTGTATTTAACTTTGATGTTTTAATATTTCACCTTACCAGAAGAAGTTTGCTATATTTAACTTGGAGGTTTTAGTATTTCAAACTACATAAATTTTGGCTGGACTTGCGTTAATATTTTACCTTAATTTACCAGCATAGTCGAATTACGGCGTGGCCGAGCGGTAGAAAGTTGGAAATCGGTAGAGACACCTAGCGTAGACCGCTAACCCGAAAGTCTCGAGTTCGGATCTCGGGCTTGAGTCTACCCAGCTCTAATGGGTACCTGACTCACGTTTGGGAAACAAAAACCGCTGGGCATAGTGCTGAACACATTATCCCCTTGCATGCCGAGGTCATTGAAACAGATAAACTGCCAAATCTGCCAAAGTTGTCTTGGGCACGAACGGGAAAAAGATGATGGGATCAGTGGCGTAGCGAGGTCGGATGTCACACGGTGCGGCACTTAATGGTGTCACCCCCAGAGGCGTAGCGACCTTTCCCGACGCCCGGGGACAAACTTTCAATTTTTGATTAGCACTCAAACTTTCGATTTGCATGCAACCCTCCCCCCCCCCCCCATCAAACTTTCGATTTGCACCACCTTCCCCGACAAACTTTCGATTTGCACCCCCCCCCCCCCCCCCCCCGTTTGTCGGGATTTGTCAACTTTGCTCTTAAACGACTATTTAACACTCGAATTAATCATTTAATTAAATGCTATTATCAATTTTTCTCTATATATTTTGCTATTTTTTACCTTGGTGTCACCCCCCCTAAATGGTGTCACCCGGTGCGGTCCGCATTCCCCCCCCCCCCCTCGCTACGCCAGTGGATGGGATGATGATATTCGGGCTAGACTTAGATGATTTAATTTTTCTCTCATATTTCCACAAGCCCATTATTGTTATATTTTATATGTATACAACTGTTAGCATATTCCATGTGGAAACAGTAACATTTTGGTGGTCATCCTTTACAAACGGTGACCATATCGAACAATTGTTGTATTTGGTTGAGGAAAATATCGATAAAAGGCTTCGTTGAGTCTGGAGCGTAATTAACATCACCCATTAGACACGTGCCATGGTGAAAATGATATCTAATTAAGTTCAAGGCACTAATCAGGGTCTGATAGGCATTCAACTCTACTGGTGCCACGCTCATAGACATTTCAGGCAATCTAACTAACTTGTGGTAATCAGTGAGTTGTTACTAACTTGTGGTAATCAGTGAGTTGTTACTAACTTGTGGTAATCAGTGAGTTGTCACTAGCTTTAGTTGCGAGAAAGAGTAACGTAATATCAAGGATGTTAGCGATAACTGATAGCCTAATTGCAAGTAGGTAGCGAAACATGTTGGTATAGAGGTCGGTAGCAAAACGTGATAACTTGGATGTAGGTAGCGAAACTGGTAGCACGGACGCAGGTAGCAAGCCCGGAAAGAATGGACGTAGGTAGTAGAATCTGAATCACGGACGTAGGTTGTAAAACCTGGCAGACATGGCGTAGGTAGAAAAACATAAATCTTAGAATTAAATTTTTTTAGACATTTGTTAATTCAAAGTCAGTAGTTTATTTCTTCTTCTTCCTTCTTAATTTTAGTGTTGGAAGCGATTTTTTTATTTCAAGTTTAACAGACAAAAATTTCAAAGATTAAAAACTAAATCTCAAATAGTTTTTTTATTTTTTATTTTAAAAACATTTTAAAAGTAAACGCAAACACGTAATGTTGAAATATATTAAACGTGTATCTAAAAATTTCTTCTAAAGCTAGGCTTTCCTTTAGGTTAAAATGGCAGATGAAGTAGATTTCACGTGTTCTTTTGTTATTGCCTTTATTTACAATAAGTTAGGTACCCATTAGAGCTGAGTGGACTCGGGGATTTATGACGAACTTCAGTTCTGAAATTGAATCGTGCGACCTACCATTTGAAAAGACTAAATTAATTGGGAGTCAGAATAATCAGATTCTAAGACGGAATTGCCTGATATTAACTCATATTAATTACTGTCACGTTGTATTCTTAATTTTTTACTTAATTAAATTGTAATAATTAGTTTAGTTTCACGTCGCACAGAGTGAAACTACAATGTCTTAAGGCAATTTCAAAATTAACACAATTCGAATTTTTTTTTTAAATATCAGTAAAGAAGCACATAAATAAAAGCCTCATTTGTAATAGCGACTAGCAAGACTAACAAACAGATACAAGTATCATATGTAATAGCAAGACTTAATAATCCAACTCAAACTGTACTTTTTGTAAGTCTTGCATGTGGAATGTGGATCTAATGTGTACTGTGGAATATTTGCAGCCAGAAATAAAGGAAACACGTAAGTTCAATAAGATTCTACTTTCAAAACACTAAAAGTTTTCACGGACACATTAGAAAAGGAATGCAATCGATAAAAAGAAAATATTATTTTCCATCTTTAAAAAATAATTTACCAAACTTCCCAACAAATCAAGGATTATTTCCCTTCCTTTCACGGAGCCGTTCTAAAATTTAACTATTTCTTACACCACTCCACCAGCAGAAAAATGACCAACTCCACCATTCAGATCTCTACTCCACATCCTTAGTTTAAAAAAAAATAAAAACCTAATTTTCCGACATCAAACACTAAATAGAAAATCAATGGTTACATTTTCACTAGAAAACTATCGCAAAGTCGTATTTGTTGGTCAGCTAAGCTAACTTTACATACAATCATTCAAAATGGCAGAAATCTGACAAAACAAAATTTCATAAAGAACATAAAAGGCAGTGTTAGTAACATGGTTTCCAACCCCATATATCGCAATAGAATGATTGTTATACCACTCCTGACTCCTTCTGTGTTACACAACGTGTGTACAATCTTCTATTGGGACATACACATTTTAAAAAAAAAATAATTTTAAAAAATGCACATTAATCCAATAAAAAGCATAGAAATGCAAAAGTGAATAGCCAATTGAAATCACACAAATAAAAAATGTTTTTCTTTACTGTTTGTGCTCCCATCGTCACCCGTTTAACTTTTACCTTTGAGTAAAATGGTATGTCTAGTACATTCAGAGCTGCCATAAAACGCATTATGGGAACCTATGAGTTCGATATGTGTGTTATAAGTATACTCTGATGAAGGGGGTGGGGCAGGGAGATGGGCGTGTGACACCCTCGCCCTGTCCCAAACCCTGACTTAAACTGCCCATTAGCATTGAGGGAAAAAAAATGTATAAATTTGGACACTGGAAATTATCCTCATATATAACTTGGTTCTTAATATAATGTATTAGAGTCTGCTTTTTTTTAAGCAACGAACATTGATGTCGAGGTACCTTTGCTAAAGTTTAATTACAAAGTTACCTCCCGGTTAAAACAAACCCACTGTCGTCATGTAGGCCACCAGGACACGGATATAATCCGAGCCAGATGTTCATCATAACCGAGTTAACTGGAAAAAATAAATAATAATTTTATTTGCTTTAAACGTGAGCTTTAAAGACTGCTCAACATATATTAAGAATACTTTTAAAATTAATATTTTAACAGATTTGTAAAATTAAATACAATGCTTAAAACTTATTGTTCTAATTCTTGTGTTTAGAGAATTGCAACGTTTTGATAGAACTTTTTTAACAACTGTTCTTTTGAAGTAACTATCATCAACTAACTAACTATTTAATTACTTGCGCAGATAATGTAATTCATAGCACGTGGTCCTAATCACAGGAAACCCTGGGACCGTATACTTATTAAACTCGTTTTTATGTGAGTAAAACTTTCTGAAGCCGGCAGCCTCAATAGCTTGCACGGCTTTGAGCCGGGGTTGGAGGTCCCCACGGGTCGTACCGTCCATGTGGTACTCGATCAAGAACTGCCGGACACCGCCTAGCGCACCGGATGACGTCATGTCCATTATGGCCGGCCATTCAGAGTTCTCGATGTCCATTTTGACGAGGTCGATGTGCGTGTTTTCGTGGTGCAGCTTTTTCCGAATATCAGCAAACGTGAGCATGTTCCAATTCTTGCTGTTGGTGTACGATTTCCCGTCTAGGCCGATCTTGTAGAAGTGTACTTTGTCTGACCTGATGTTTTTAAAGAAGGGAAAATTCAATGAGAAAACTTGACAAAAAGGATTGCCATGTCAGCAATATGCTTGCAAGTAAAAGCTAATGGAGGCGAGAATCCTTCCATCATATTGTTGACATGGATTAAAAACGTGCTTTATTTTAAATATTGCAATCAAAGCGACCGGGAAAAATAATAAAAAATAAAAATAAAGCCTAAAAATAAATCAGATATTTAATATTTTAAGAATCTATGTTATAAAAGTTGCAAATCCAGAGAACTGGGAAATAATTTGTTGAGTTTAAGGCTACATTTCTATTTATTTTCATCAAGCCTAAGTTATAACCGGATGATTCACTTTCGTAAGACAAACATTGATTGGCTGTACAGGAACTCCGTGATCGAAAATTATTTGTTTACAAAATTTTGCACATAAAGTTTTTAAATAACAAGGCAAATTTAAACCCCATGACCTAGTTTTTCCTTTTTTTTTCACATACAATGTGTACAATAAAATGTCTGCTAGCCTATCGAATGGATGCCATTGTTTATGTCGCCCATACACGTGAAAACCAAATTGTTTTTGCTTTTTTTTTATTTTATTTAGTTACCAAAAATGTTAAAAACATCAAATACATCCAATCTTTAGTAAAGTCCAAAAAAAAAACCAGACAGGCAGAGGGGACAAACTTTTCCATTTGCACCCCCCCCCCTTCAAGATATTTCGATTTGCACACACCCCAAACTTTCGATTTGCACCCCCCCCCCCCCCTCAAGATTTCGATTCCCCCCCCCCCCCCCCCTCAAACTTTAGATTTCCACCCCTCCCTCAAGATTTCGATTTCCACCCCCCCCCCCCTCAAACTTTCGATTTGCATCCCCCTCAACCTTTCAATTTATTTTTCCAACCCATTTTGGCGCCCCTTAAGGCCGGCGCCCGGGGACATATGTCCCCCCCCCCCCCTCGCTACGCTACTGCAGACAGGATTTTATAACCATCTTCATTTTTTAAGTACGTCGTGTATGATTTTTAAAATATTAAATTGGCCTCTCGAATACCTTTGGGGCTTTACTCGGTCGCCTCCATTGATAAAGATCTTGAAAGCATTTTAAAAGTATGCTGAACGAAAATTAAAAGGTTCGGCTCTTGCGTGCGCGCGCGCGCGTGTGTGTGTGTGTGTGTGTGTGTGTGTGTGCGTGCGTGTGTGTGTGTTTCTGCGACTTGAAAGCCTTTTAAAAGTAAGTTGAACGAAAATTAAAACGTTCGGCTCTTTTGTGTGTTTGTGTGTGCGTGCGTGCGTGCGTGCGTGCGTGTGTGTGTGTCTGTGTGTGCGTGCGTGTGTGTATATGTGTGTGTATGTGTGTGTGTGTGTCTACAACTTCCATTGATATTTTTTTTAAATATTATTTTTTCAAATTAATTGTACCTATTGTAATGATCCTGACCATTCATACTGGGGTCAAAACAATACACGTGACACCCGTATATTTTAGCCGCGTCGTCATCAAAAGAGAAGTCGTTGTTGATGCCGAAAGAGTAGATGATGCAGGGCTGCCTAGGCCTGACTTCCATATCGTCACAGATCTCCCAGCCGCCGTCACCGATTTTACCCATCCTGATCTTTCTATGACAGAGTACCTGAAAGTTTAAAAAACTGAATTTGAAAACAGTTTTAACATGAAACAAATAAGCTGGGAATCGTACATCTTAACAGTGGAGCTTTAGAGAATTCCATCGCAGATAGCTAGTCTAGTATACAGATCCCTTACGTTTCGAAGTAAGTATACTCGTTTAAGTATGAAAATATATAACACAGAGGCGTAGCGAGGGGGGGGGGGGGGGGAATCGGGTAGGTACATATGTCCCCGGGCGCCGACGTTAGGGGGCGCCAAAATGGGTTGGAAAAACAAATTAAAATATCATTTTAGCTGCAGTTTTGCATTATAAATATAAAAATATATGGGGGGTGCAAATGGAAAGTTTGAGGGGGTGCAAATTGAAAGTTTGAGGGGGGGATGCTAATTCAAAATTGAAAGTTTGTCCCCGGGCGTCGGGAAGGGTCGCTACGCCTCTGATATAACATATCTTCAGATCTTTTTAAGTGACATATGTGCTAGCCGGAGCGAGGCCTAGCCAGTACGGCCGGTTATAAAGTATTGGAATCAACCTTGCCTTACGTCGCTAGAAAAATAGACAAGAGAGTTTAAAATGTGTTTGTGTTCAGGTTTTGAATAGTTCATGGGCCAAATAAAGATGTAAATTTCTGTATACACTGGGCCGGGCAAATAAGATGTTTATCTCTGCTCAACCACGGACAAAGAAGTTTATGTCTGTTCTCGGCAAATAAAGAAGTTTGTTAAACGTGTATCCACCCAGTCTAAAGTCAGCCATTTTATTTTATGAGAACCAGATGAAATCGAATAAGTTGAGAAAAAAAAATCTAACCAAATCTACTTTGCGAGAACAGAGTACTTTTGTTCTTGTAAGACCAGGGCCGACGCTACATATAAGGTAAACTAGGCGGCCGCCTAGGGCGCTGTCCGTAGGGGGGGGCGCCAAAATGGGTTGGAAAAACAAATTGACAGTTTGAGGGGGAGGGGGCAAATCGAAAGTTTGTCCCCGGGTACCGGGAAGGGTCGCTACGCCTCTGATAACACGGGGGCACGAAAAAATTGCGGGGGGGGGGGGGACGCTTTTAATAAGTTTTGCCTACGGCGCTAAATAACCTGGCGCCGGCACTGTGTACGTATTGGCGTGTTACTAAAAACTAAACACAATATTCCAATTTAGTCATTTTTTACCCCGCTCGCATCTATCATTACATCTCGTTCTAAAAAGAAAACGGCCACCTCCTCTCTCACCATAAAACCAAATCATTAAATTAAAATCAATCCTCTTTTCAAATTATTCACACTTAAACTTAAGTGCTACACAAATATTGTATACTCTTCGCTTCCTAAAAGCACTTTATTAAACCAATAAAACAACCCTTCTGCTACGCGTCGAACTAACCGTACGTCATGTGAAGTAGCGACTTGTACCACGAACTATGGATTGTTTTTCCTGATGATTGATTTATTTTTAACAAAAAAATCTCACATCGGTGTTATCGGGGTAACTGTGCACAGTCATCAACATTTCCTCGTCCGTCATTTCGTCAACGTTTACTTTCGACAGGCTCTGTAATGTAGCCTTTCTGACGAACGAACTCCAAGGTGCCTGGAAGAAACAATGTTTATAACAATCGAAAGCTCAGCGTTCGTGTAACTTTGCTTTGGTTTACATATTGTGTATAGCCAGGAGCCAGGAGAATCAGAGGCGTAGCGATGGGGGGGGGGGGGGGGGGGGGGCAGGGTGGTACATATGTCCCCGGGTGCCGACCTTAGGGGGCGCCAAAATGGGTTGTAAAAACAAATTAAAATGTCATTTTACCTTCATTTTTTTCATTATAAATAGTTTGAGGGGGGATGCAAATCAAAAGTTTGAGGGGGGGGACGCAAATTAAAAATTTGCTCTCGAGGGGGGCGCCACATTGAAAGTTTGTCCCCGGGCGCCGGGAAGGGTCGCTACGCCTCTGAGGAGAATACATGGCTGTATGGAATAGGGTTGACCGTTCAAATGTTTGTATCTATCACTTACTACGGCCATATAAGGACATTCTGTTTTCTTAACATGAACGTTTTTTTGCTTTATATATTTGGAAATGAAAGACTTCCATTGAGAAAAACTATGCCCACTATATTGCTTAAAAAATAAAAGCAAAGTGAGCTTTGAGACTTACCATGGTGCAGGTAAATAGAGTCAACCTGTTTCTTTGACCTCGATATGTGAACGTATAGATTGGTCAATACTACGCCCAACTGATTTGATTTTCACTAAGGTGAGTCAGGTACCCATCAGAGCTGGGGGGGGGGGGGGGGTGGGGGCTAAGGGACTTCCGAGGATTCGAGCCAGGGATCCGAACTAAAAACGTGTGTGTTAGCAGCCGTATGGTCTCATAGCCTCCCACGCCATATATTGGACATAGGGCCTTTAATTAGGGACACGAATAGCCCTCTATACTGAAGAATACCGCTTTCCAATTAGGAATACTGTCATGAATATATTCCGGAAAATATCACAACCGTTAGTTGTACAGTAGTGATAAGATCTCCAGAAAGAGTGGATCAAAAGTAATTATTTTTATTGCCTCGTTTTTAATCAATGCTAAAAAAAATAATATACCCAAAACTGAGGGCAATTAAAAAAAACAATTATATTAAATACATATATATAAAGACAAGAAACTTCCGCATGGATTTTTTTTTTATTCTTACCAGGTTCACTGATTTCGTT
>NW_026733475.1:5000-161639 GCF_028476545.2 Physella acuta
TTATATACTACTGCATTTTTTAACTTAATTCCCTGCAACAGATTAATACAATTTATTTTATTAAATTAACCAAGTATTTAAAATTCTTTTTGTCCAACCATAAACGAATAAAATATGACGTAATTTCTATTTCTACTAAGAATTTTTAAAAGCGTCAGAATTTCCCATTTTTTTGAAAAAATAAAAAGCTATCACCCAAATAATTAATTTTAACCAGTCCAATGTTAAGCCGCCATTTAGCCCGGTACTGAAAGGTCATAATCTTACGTCAGCAGACATCAGTCTGGCCGGCAACGTCCAGAACCAAGACACAACAAAAACATGTCATTTATCCCGACCTAAATCCTCTCTCATGTGGAATCTATTGACACAAGAGGCGACATCCCATTGGATAATTGAGTCAGTTCTCGCGTTATTCAAATCTTATCTCCCGTTGACTTCTCGTCAGGGGAAGTCACTGCGTATGTCAATTACACGCAGAAAATAAACGAGATTTTTACGTCTGTATGTTTTGCAATGCTTTGTGTCGATAACCTTTCACTGTTTAATTTAAAAATGTATCATAACAGAAGAATATTTTAGAATAGACCGTTGCGGACTGAGTTTCATTTCTATAGCTGTAACAAGTATTAGTGCAGAAATAAGGGTGGATGCGAAGCAGAATAGCCAATTTCATTATTTAATGACATCTAACCGTACAAGATTATGTATTTGATACTAATTTTATATGTAGATACGTCTTTCTTTTACTGCTAACCGACTGAAAAATATATCAAATTCTAATTGGGGACAAATTACATTTTAATTAGTTAACTACCGATAATTGCATTTGGCTTTAGTATTTCTTAATGCTTTGGTCCAACATTCTATACTGCTAGTTCTACTAGCTTATACTTTACACAAATTTCTCATTTTCGATCCAAAAATTTTATACTGCTAGCTCTACCAGCCTACACTTTACACACTTTTCTCAACGCTTGATCCAACATTTTATACTGCTAGCTCTACCAGCCTACACTTTACACACTTTTCTCAACGCTTGATCCAACATTTTATACTGCTAGCTCTACCAGCCTACACTTTACACAAATTTCTCAACACTTGATCCAACATTTTATACTGCTAGCTCTACCAGCCTACACTTTACACACATTTCTCAAAGCTAGATCCAAAATTTTATACTGCTAACTCTACCAGCCTACACTTTACACACATTTCTCAACACTTGATCCAAAATTTTACACTGCTAGCTCTACCAGCCTACACTTTACACACATTTCTCAACACTTGATTCAACATTTTATACTGCTAACCCTACCAGCCTACATTTACACACATTTCTCAACGCTTGATCCAATATTTTACACTGCTAGCTCTACCAGCCTACACTTTACACACATTTCTCAACACTTGATTCAACATTTTATACTGCTAGCTCTACCAGCCTACACTTTACACAAATTTCTCAATGCTTGATCCAATATTTTACACTGCTAGCTCTACCAGCCTACACTTTACACACATTTCTCAACACTTGATCCAATATTTTATACTGCTAGCTCTACCAGCCAACACTTTACACACATTTCTCAACACTTGATTCAACATTTTATACTGCTAGCTCTACCAGCCTACACTTTACACACTTTTCTCAACACTTGATCCAACATTTTATAATGCTAGCTCTACCAGCCTACACTTTACACACATTTCTCAACACTTGATCCAATATTTTATACTGCTAGCTCTACCAGCCTACACTTTACACACTTTTCTCAACGCTTGATCCTACATTTTATACTGCTAGCTCTACCAGCCTACACTTTACACACATTTCTCAACACTTGATCCAACATTTTATACTGCTAACACCTGCACACGACCTAATCACCACTCAACAGATAAGCGAACATGCAGACCTTTTTTTTTTTAAACCACGCTTAACATAATGAAGTTTGTTTAGAAAATGAACAGTTTTAGCAATCAGAGGCCATATTCTAAATTAATTTCCGAAGCCCTTAGTAGCCCTAGGTGATAATTTTTAATGTCACAAAGGGGAGGGAGGGATTGGGGGGGGGGGGTTGCAGGGACCATGACATCAAGGCCATAGGCTCTTCTAGAAAGTTCTCGACTATATTTTCTTGACATTAAAAAAAAAAGAAAGAAACCTTAATTCGTTAATTTAAGTTTTAAAAAAAATTAATTACTTTCTCACTATAATTATGTTCAAACTAACTCAGATTATAAAAAAGTGCATTTCGCCGACGTAAAAAAATAATTAAAATTAAAACAATTATTTACTAAACCATGATCACAACGAAACGGGATAAAAAATGTATTGAAATTAAATTAATAAAAGGCATGTATAATCAATGCGCCCTTGTTAAATAAATATTTTGCCGCATGTATTTGCTAGTTAAAAATAAATCATCAAAGCATTGCGTATACTTTTGTTTTATTACATTTTAAATTCAGCATCTGCATTTCACTTTGATGATTTAAGGGCTATATTTGAGTATATATATATATATATATATATATATATATATATATATATATATATATATATATATATATATATATATATATATATGTATATATATATATAGGCCTATGTATATATATATATATATATATATATATATATATATATATATATATATATATATATATATATATATATATATATATATATATATATATTGGCCTAGGTATGTTTGTATAAATATACTACTACATAACGGGGCTCACATACATTAAGAAAGAATTGAGCGTTTAATAAAGAAGTCAACCACTAACACACCACAGATCATGAAACTGACCAACGTATAACTGACCAAAAAAACTGACCAACGTATAACTGACAGAGAAACTGACCAACCACACTACGGCGACAAACTGACCATCGCGTCACTGACCCTTAAACTGACCAATCTCCTAGCTGAACATTCTCAGGACTAATCTTTCAGCTCTACGTCCAATTGTCCAGCACTGACCACACTCTACAACTGACCAATCAAACCTCACCAAACCACCCTCACCCCTTTTCTCCCCCATCTCACTAAGCGAGGTAACTCTGAATCAATACAACTAAATAATGCTGTAGTAATTGAACCAACGCTTAGTTGACACGTATTCTTCTTCAGTTAATTATCCGAACATTTGCACGTTACTGACACACAAATAGCCGACAATTACTTTTTTTATGACATTTTCTTGCGTTAAATTATTTATCAGGGACAGTTACTATAGCAACCACAAGAAGCGAGGGAGGGGGTAAAGGGGGAGAGGTGTGTGTGTGTGTGTGACAGAAATGCTGAACAGTGAATAGAAGAAGCGTCATACGAAGGGGGGGGGGATATTAAAATTAACCTTAAGGGTAATTATCACCCCCCCCCCCACACACAGACAAGCCGAAAGATCTCACAGTTGCGAGTATTTTTTCTTAGGCCTATTTTACATATGGGTATCCACGACATCGTTTAGTATTGTGTACTATCTTCGTTTCCTTTATTTGATTTTAGTTTAAAGTTGTTTCTCTTGATCATGCTAGTCCAGCTAAAGTTGTTTCCCTTATTTATGTTAGTCCAGCTAAATCCGTACCCGTTTTTTTACGTTTCTCCTCTTTAATGTCCATAACTAGATTGGTTCTATTATGTCGTGAGAGAGCTCATGTTGTTCTCAAACAGAAATTTCACAATCTATTTGACACATGCTTAAAATATTGCATTCACTTACATAGGTGTTATTCATACTTTCACAAGACCTGCGACTTTAGCACTACTTTATGTTTTTATTTTCAGAACCCACTCACCTAGTAAGGCTTCCATTCAGTACTAGCACACGATGTATAGCGTACATTTGCTCACACTAAGCTGACATTATACCCAGTACATGTAGGATACTGTTAGCTCGAATTTAGTTCACAAAATTACCATGTAAAAATATCATTAACTCAAAAACAGGAAGCTCATTCAACCCCCCCCCCCCCCACTCCCACATACACAACTTTTCCAACGGATGTCTTCGGGTAAATAAAGCATTGTAAAACAACTATCAAAGACCTATTTAAAACTATCAAATCTCTATTTAAAACTAACAAAGCTCTAAGAAACAAAAAAAAAAACAACCACCATTTTCCATTAACTACGAACAAAGAATCCATTGTATCATTTCCAAACAGCTCATTAAAATCTTGTGTTTCTACTTTGACACTGTCATAAATATTTCAGCAAGAACTTTGTTTTCATTTTAATGTCTTAAAAAACAAAACAAAAAAAAAAACCATTCGTCCTCAAAGGTGAAAAATCTCTTCATGAAATCTATGTCGTCTTTGGTCTCGACCTCACTGCAGCAGCGGTTGGCCATCCGCCCCGACCCCGGCGGGCCAATCATGTGCAAGATTTGTGGGAAGATGTTCTCTAGCCAGAGCAGCCTCAGCACACACAAGAGGATCCACACAGGGGAGCGACCTTATAGGTATTGTTGGTGGGGGTCGTCGTATGGGTGGGTGGGGGGGGGGGGGGACACACACGGTCAATTAGAAGATACCGAAAACTTCAAAATAGTAAAGTACATTCCCAACTTCAATCCTTGTATGATATTAAATACTAGGCATATATATGTATATACTTTGATTTTATTCGTGATATATATATATATATATATATATATATATATATATATATATATATATATATATATATATATATATATATATATATATATATCACGAATACGATTTAAGTATAATCGAAGCAGCTTACCTTAAGGCTATAACTTACCTAAATTAAAATAAGTTACCCTGATTCCTCCTCCACAATAATACGTAGGTAACCAAAGGGTCCCTCTAAGACACACCTCCACGATCGCGCCCTGGGGGGAGGGGGTTAAACCTAAGTGCACCCACCCAGGCGCCCCCTGACATCTCTCCGTGTGTTTCCCCAGATGTTCCTCGTGCGGAAAAAGTTTCACCCAAATTGGGACCCTGAGAACGCATGAGAGGATACACACAGGAGAGAAACCCTATATCTGTAAGGTGGGTGCACTCAACTCTTTCACCCCCCCCCCCCCGTCGTTATGTGCACCACACACCCCCCCACACAGGAGAGAAACCCTATATCTGTAAGGTGGGTGCACTCAACTCTTTCACCCCCCCCCCCAGTCGTTATGTGCCCCCCACACCTGCCCACACACAGGAGAGAAACCCTATATCTGTAAGGTGGGTGCACTCAACTCTTTCACCCCCCCCCCAGTCGTTATGTGCCCCACACACCCCACACACAGAAGAGAAACCCTATATCTGTAAGGTGGGTGCACTCAACTCTTTCACCCCCCACCCTTACACACAGGAGAGAAACCCTATATCTGTAAGGTGGGTGCACTCAACTCTTTCACCCCCCCCCCAGTCGTTATGTGCCCCACACACCCCACACACAGAAGAGAAACCCTATATCTGTAAGGTGGGTGCACTCAACTCTTTCACCCCCCCACCCTTACACACAGGAGAGAAACCCTATATCTGTAAGGTGGGTGCACTCAACTCTTTCACCCCCGCCCCCACCCCCCCCCCCCCCCCACACACACAGGAGAGAAACCCTATATCTGTAAGGTGGGTGCACTCAACTCTTTCACCCCCCCCCGTCGTTATGTGCACCACACACCCCCCACACAGGAGAGAAACCCTATATCTGTAAGGTGGGTGCACTCAACTCTTTCACCCCCCCCAGTCGTTATGTGCCCCACACACCCCACACACAGGAGAGAAACCCTATATCTGTAAGGTGGGTGCACTCAACTCTTTCACCCCCCCCCCCCCAGTCGTTATGTGCCCCACACACCCCCACACACAGAAGAGAAACCCTATATCTGTAAGGTGGGTGCACTCAACTCTTTCACCCCCCACCCTTACACACAGGAGAGAAACCCTATATCTGTAAGGTGGGTGCACTCAACTCTTTCACCCCCGCCCCCACCCCCCCCCCCCCCCCACACACACAGGAGAGAAACCCAATATATGTAAGGTGGGTGCACTCAACTTTCACCCCTCAGTCAGTCTGAGCCCCCTTCCCCCCTTCCCCCTCCCTCCCCCCACTGTCGACAACTTTTGTTTCGTTTGCTACCCCAGGAGTGGATCTTTTATCAATAGGCGATATGCAATTCAACGACGTGAGAATATCCATTATATAGCCTACACAGATTGTAGGCCTATAGCGAAGCTTTAGAAATCCGCCAATCTTATATATTTATAATTTATATAGATATATAAGTATATACAGATTTGTTAAGTTATATAAATAATTATATACAAATAAGACACTCTTCCTTAACTAGCCAGTTGTTATTTCCGAATGCGAATATATTTTAACATTTCCGAACTCTCGGATTCCGCTGATGAAGATGTTGCAGACCATCAGGGGAGACCATCGTGAAGCGACCAGGGGAGACTATCGTGAAGCGACTAGACCAGGGGAGACGACTGATGGCGTTTCTCTGTACCCCAGGCCCCAACACGGCCAGAGTTTACCGTCCCTAATTTTGTACACCAGCAGGTCGTGACGCTGAATGCTAAGCAACGTCTGCTGCGTCAAACGACATAGAAAACATGCAACTTTTTATTTCGCCGAGTGGACGAAACAATTTTATGTTCCCAGCAGTTTTGGGCGAGTCTTGAGGCAGCTGTGTGTATCATTATACTCACATTGTGACTTTTGAGGAGTCTAGAGGAATAAGATTTCAACAGTTATGTTTATCTTTATACATCGAGAGAGACAACACAAAATCCTTATAGCATTCAAATATCCATCTCATTCACCAAATGATACACCTTTAAACACCTAGGTATCTATAGCTTTCTAAATCTTACCATGCAAATGAGTACTTAGGTAATAGAAATAGTTTCATAAAGCACGCCTCCTCCCTGCTCATTCGTCAATATAAAACACACCATCTACCCTACATACCACCCCCTCCCCCATTCATACCACGAGAATCCAATATTAGATTTACATTAATGTTGGAAGGAAGCTGTTGTTTACTTTGGCGTTACCACTCCAGAATGTGTAACTATTTCTTATGTCACCATTCCCCATGACGTCCCAGATTATGTCACCATTTGACGTCCCAGATTATGCAACCATTCTCCACGACGTCCCAGATTATGTCACCATTCCCCATGACGTACCAGATTATGCAACCATTCTCCATGACGTCCCAGATTATGCCACCATTCCCCACGACGTACCAGATTATGTCACTATTCCCCATGACGTCTCCCATCAAGACGCCAACGTTTCCCCACGACGCGATTACACCACTTGCTACCATTTCCCATGACGCCATCCCCGCAGTAAATCTCCCCGCCGACACCCGCCGTCATACCACGTGACCTACCAAGCTTGAAAAATTGCCTCATCCCCACCCCCCACCCTCCCAGGGCCCGCTACTCTAATTCTACTTTACGGTGAGCGCCGGAGCTGTTGTAGAAATTACGTGTGGCATCTTGCACACTTTAGAAACCATCGCTCATCCGATGTGGTTAGCGCCACCACACTGCCACAGGAAGTCCGGATCATTGGTCCATCCACTTCTTTAGACACTGGGCGGGAAGTGGGGTGTGTGTGTGGGGGGGGGGGGGTAATTTTTTTAAAGCTACGTGAAGACATCCATTTTCTTTGAGATTATATTTTAAATTTTAATTTTGGAGCACTAGCGGTTTCACTTCAGAATTTTTTAAAGATGTTTGAGAAAAAGAATAAAAATAAATAAATAAAAACTCGGCGCAAAATTTTAAACTGATCGTTTGTTTTTTACGTTCTCTTATTGATGAAGTTAAAACTATATTTCAGACATAGTGGTTGTTGGTAAAAGTTTGACATGGAATTTTAAAAAGCACATTAAACAGGATTTTTGTAATCCACAATACACATGTCTTAACATAACCCACATAAGCAATCACAACCACTACAACCTAACACACACAACTAACCACTAACACCTAACACACACAACCAACCACTACCACTACCACACACAACCAATCACCACCACTACAACCTAACACACACAACCAACCACTACCACTACAATATCACCTACCACTGTTAATATTTTCTGATTTACTTTTTCTGACCAAATCGCCTCATTAGGTTCTCTCCAATTCTCTACTCTAACACTAGATTCAAAGAATTAGTTTTGTATTTCCCATTATTCTCAACACCCAGTTCCCCATGGATACTACTCGATACAAGCTTCATGCGATGTTCCCCGGCTCTAACACTTGACATCGCCACAAGAATCTTTACAACATTCCTTTACTGACATCGTTATGTTTGTGTAGTATGTGGCTTAAAAAGTCAGCAAATGAAATAACAACTTGAAATATCTTTCCATTGTACGCCAAGCCTGAAGGGAATAACTTTTACATTCTGCACTTCAAAGCACACACGTTTAAATCTTTCGGCTTTTACACTACATTCTGCTGGTAAAACTTGATTTTTGTATACGGGGCTTTAATCTACAACTTTACTGTCAACATATCGTGTTTTTACATTGTTCTTCATTCACTCATAAATAAAGCATGTTTACATGTGCGCATTTTTTTCATGCAGTCCAGAAAGACGTCATACTCAGTTTTAATGAGTACTCAGCAGCTGAAGAAATTCGAACCAGGTTGAATGTCGGTACTATGGTCGCGAATGTGATCATTCCGCCACCATTACCGATGGAGCTAACCCTAACCTAACCTGTTTAACTGACGGTCGAATTGTCTTTCCCAGGTGTGTGGGCGGACGTTTGCCCAAAGCGGAAGTTACCGGATGCACGAGCGACGTCACATGACCGACACCATCCAGCGCTGCCACATCTGCTACGCGACCTTCACCACCTGGCAGGATCTGCAGAGACACATGGCGTCACACCCACAGGTGAGTGCCAGACACCTGCTGCAGGTGTTTCACATTACGTCATACATCTGTCTAGTTAAAGGTGTTTCACATTGCGTCATACATCTGTCTAGTTAAAGGTGTTTCACAGTACACCTTTCTAGTTAAAGGTGTTTCACATTACGTCATACACCTGTCTAGTTAAAGGTGTTTCACAGTTCGTCTTACACCTGTCTAGTTAAAGCAATAAACGAAGTCGAGCCGGTACAATCTAACCCCAAATTCGTGACGTCATTTCTCGGACTTGATTCTGTAAGACGTACCTGAGTCAACCCAGCTATGATGGGTACCTGACCATATTTGGTGAAATTAAAAGTGGCGATGTTCTGGCGATAACGACACTTCTTTGTGTAACTAAAACAGTTTGACTCTACTTCACCTACCTCTCCGGGCCACTTATTTTGAAATAGTTCTTTAGTTTGTTTAAAAAAAAAATTCCCCAATTTATCCCCATGCAATCTTTCCCCAGGTGACGCAGGCGATTCTAGAATTCGAAGAAGGCAACCAGGGCATCATTGACCGCTTGAGTTCCGGCGATCTCGGTGGTCAGCTCGGCGACGGAAGCATCGGTCAGCTCGGCCATCCTGATAACGATGGCCAAGGTCACGGCCACGGCATGCTACCAGGTCAGTCCCCGGCCATTCTAGTTCCTGTATCCATGCCTTCTCCTTGAGTTAACACTGTCTTTTCATCGAGAGGAAAAGCAAACACGATAATTTACTTCATTAACTTTTTGTGTTAATTATCGATCTTTCAGGTGATACACGAGACATGGGCGTCCCCCACCCCAGGTGTCCCCCTCCTCCCCTTATACCTGAATCTCTTCTCCTGGAGTCCGAGGCGGCAGCATTTCACGTACAATCTCAAGGTAAAATATTTTCTCTCTATGTGTCGCTAGGTGTGTTAACTTGCTGTTAAATACAGATAGGTTATTCTTAGCATGTTCACCTTTTTAAAGTATTATAAGAAATTAATTACATAATTTTAATACTTTTTTATTCACTTGTTTTAAATTATATATATATATATATATATATATATATATATATATATATATATATATATATATATATCATAACTAAAGTCTTACAGTGTTTTGTACAGTGTTCTTATTTTACAGTAGTTTATTTTATATTGGCTCAATCTTATATTAATGTAATCCGACCGATTTTATAGCAAAGTCCGACAATTTTTTAACAGTATTATTTGTAACAATACTTGTAACCAAACCCTAACAATGTTCCTAGTTTGGTTGTAACGTTACATGTAACAACCAACACCTGACCATCTTTTTGTTTCTTGCAGGCCTCTACCACTCCCCGGGCCAGCTGCCACCCTTCTCCTCCATCCTCCCCTTCCGTCACCACCCCGGCGGTCCCCCGGCGTTCCCACCCACCTTCCCATCGGCCCTCGGCCTGCTCGGAACCCAATCACTTCCGGTCACGTCACACGCCGACCTACTGACCAAACACTCCTTCTTCGGCGCAATGCTGGGCGGACCCCAGGTAAGATGTTCTGACGAGCTAAGCTACCTGGTGAGTTCACGGGATCAACCTGATCGTATCATGCATGCTTGTTTGGTGTCACTCGTCACGTGATGGTCGTCCACCAATAGATAGTCTTGTTACATTCGAATTCTAGAGTCACTCCCGTCTATCTATAGAATGTAGTAGCTTGTTCACATCCCCCCCCCCCTTCTTCAAAAAGTCAGTTTTCATATTCCCTAAAGTCGAAGTGTTCAGATACCCCACCCACCAAAATGTCGCTTCCTTTCGAGTTATTTAATTACACAATTACTAATACAAACCGTATTTTAGGTATAAAATCTCAACTCATCCCACCCCTTCTCCACCCTCCCCTGTTATATAATTTTAAAAAACATGTTATTCCCCTCCCCACCCCTCCCTCACCAACACCACACCGGAAACGCCCTGCCTCTAAGCCTGACTAATAGACAACCTTGACATTGATGCATTGGCCTTACCCCCAGGAGAGACCCACTGAAGATGCTCTGTCTTGCAGTCTCCAGAGAGAGTCACAGCTGTTCAACCCGCGAGTCAGTAAAGCCGCATACGGCTCTTGAAATAAATACCCTGCGCTATATTCAATGTAGGGGGGTTCCTCTTTTTAAAAATGGACATCAACTCATAACTAAAACTGTTACTTTTATTTCGGCGGTAAAATAAATTAAAAAAAAAAAACAAAAAAAAAACAGAACTAATTCACGAAATGTCTCTTTCACTCAAAAAGGTCCCATACCCCCGCGCAAGTTTGCTTGTTTATTCATCATCGGTGTAGTTTAAAAAAATGCTTGGCTAGAAATAGATTTACAATCAATCTGTTTCCACTTTTGAGTAGAAATTTCCTCTAAACAATACAGTACAACAGAAGAGCAGTACAAGCATGTGAGTAGTGCATTATATACAAAAATACACTTCTTTAATACATGTCTAATTGTCCTCGATACGACTATAGATTCGAGTATTTGAGCATTTGAGTAAATCAGGCAATGGACGACAGAAACCATCACTACATCTCCACAAGCAGCGGTACAACAATTACTTTATCAGCTTACATAAAAAAAAAACGTAAAAAGACTAAAAACAACAAAATAAAACCTAACAATGAATGTCGATATGTCACCCGCTTCTAAAAGGTCGTTTCTCATTGGTTGAAAGTCTCCGTCTGCTGACTATCTTAATATTATGATTGGTTCTCCTGGGACATGCGCAGAGCAGGCTGGAAGTTTCCATTAGTCGAGGGTTGGTGTGAGCGATGTATCGAGCCGCCTTAATGCACAATCCAAAGGGGGGGGGGGGTTAAAAAAACGATCTGAGGGTATTACGTAATATAACGACGTTGATTATATATTTAATTAACGCTAAACACAGGCAGTGAAATAGCACTAATTTATGCCCATCATAACGAGCAGGTCACATGATGCCCGTATGCACGTTCTAACGTCTCTTGACTCTAGCCATCCCTCAACATTTCATTCTGTTAGATTTAGTTTCTAGTTACATTGTTAGATTCTTGATCTTCTGTCAATCTTAGATACGTGATCTCATATCACATTTTATCTACTCTCATATCTCATTGTTAGATTCTTGATCTTATGTCAGTCTTAGATTCTTGATCTTCTGTCAGTCTTAGATACATGATCTTATATCAGTCTTAGATACGTGATCTCATATCACAGTTTTCTACTTTTATATCTCACATTGCTAAATTCTAATTTCACACTATTAGTTTCTTGACATCGTTTCACATTCCTAGATTCTTTCAATTATGTCACATTGTTAGATTCATGATCTTAATTCTTGATATTAGTGTTATATTCTTGAGTCATTTTTATGAACTTTTAACATTATTACATTCTAAATCTTAACTTCTAATTTCACATTGCAAACATTGGTTTCCTAAACTATCCATTTCTTTCCAAGCAAGTAAAATCAAATAAGAAGAACAATATACAATTATTTTTGAATTTTTTTTTATGTAGCCGCATTAAAAGTTATAGTTTTGTTATGGTACTTTATACTGTAAAAATTACATCAAATCAATGGTAAATCGAAAAATTCAAAACATTTTTTAGTAATAAATATAATTTGTAAAATTAATAGGACTATATTTAATAAAAAAAAAAGCTGAGTCGCTGAATATATCCACCTTATGTTTAAACCCTCTACTCTCGAATGGGTCTTTAGAAAAATAATTTGGTATCAACGCCGCTCATCTTTAAAACACCACACAGCACCCAAACTTAAGCTTAACCCAAAATATCGACATCAACAACTTGACAAGATTCTAAGTCAAGGTCTACATAGACACAGCATGGTTTTATGACATTGTGTAGGACCTTGTATCCGCATTTTGTAGAACTTTTGGCACCCAGGACATTTCGATTCTGTCGATTGGACACTTGTTCAGATTTAATGAATTAATGCATTAGGGATAGCATTATTGGACATAAAATAACGTTGGCAGTGTCACAACACACAGTAGTTGAATACAACCATGTTCAATGTAATGAGTGTTGATACTATTTTTTGTAATTTTATTGAACTTACTAGATCTATGTGTTGATGCACATTTAAATATTAAATTAACGTTTTATTTTACGTCATTGTAATTATTTACTAATGATAAAATAAACACATTATAACGGTGATCTTAAAATTTTTAAACATTTGATGTGGCCTTGACAGAATCGAAACATTTGTGTGTCAAAAACATACATAACATGCTTCACAATTTAAACCTCTAGGTTTCACGGTTTAATACTAAAATAAAGAGTAAATTGCATTCTTATGAAATATACGTTCCAAAAGGCGTATCAACCTCAATGATACAATTATAAATATGTGAAACTTTTTATTGCTTTAATAAAAAAATGTATTGCTAATTCTGGCATAGACACAGATTTAAATCGTCATTTTTATGATTTCTTTCCATAAGTTTTTAAACTTAAAAATACGTTGCTATGTAAGGTATGGGTTGTAGACATGCATGCCAACACAGCGGAGACTAATGTGCTAGAAATAATTTTAAGTTTGACTAAAACAAAAGATAGTGACGGGCCCTTGCATCGTATATTCTAGTCCCACTGTTTCGTGTTTCTATTATTAGCTCAATGTTACCCAGGTATATTCGTGTATGTGTATGTGTGTTAGACATTAAAGGTGAGTGCAACCAGTGGCATAGGCAGGAATTGGTCACGTGATCATTAAAAAAACTTTTCCCATACACAAACGCACGCATACACACATATAAAACGACTCAAGAGCATAGATAATTTTTTTAATAACATCTAAAATTTTGTAATAAAATTACACGAACACACCTTCGCAAATAGGTGTGAGATAACATGGGGTTTCATTGGGGAAGGGGGGTTATAACCCCCCCCCCTCACTAGCACCACCTGCCTACGCCACTGTGTGCAACCAACGACATCACTCAACGTTTCTCCTCTTGTTTGCTCCCCCCTCCAGATGAAGCACGACGCCCTGTCGAAGCTGTCGCCCACCTACTCCCCGCAGCAACAACAGCAATTGCAACAGCACCACCTACAGCAGCACCAACTCCACCAGGAGCAGCAGCAGCAGCACCTCAAACAGCAGCACGACAACAGCATTAACGACGGCACCGACGTGGTCAGCACCACCTCCGCTGCCAAGCGGACGGACGCGGAGCCGCGCGCCAACAGCCGGACGTACACGCCGGAGGAGCGCTCTGACACGGAGACCCTGGCCAACCTGAAGGACGACAAGGCCAGCCCGCCCTTTACGCGGAGCGTGTCCAGTGACGAATGCGTCCCCAGCCCGGACGAGAACCACATGGAGCAGAACGGGGACGAGGACCTGCCGCCACACGATCACGAGATGGCCGACAACGACAACGACGACGACACTGATATTGATGAAAGATACAGCAACGACCGCGGCGGGTACTCGATGAGTTCCAGACGGTTCAGCCATAACGAGGAGCGGGAGAGGGACCGAGAGCGGGAGAGAGACAGAGAGAGGGAACGAGAAAGAGACAGGGATAGAGAGAGAGACAGGGAGAGGGATAGAAGCGATCGAGGGTTCAGATCTCGGAAACGAAGCAGAAGTTTCGAGAAAGAGAGACGGGAGAGCTTGAAAGAGAGGAACCCGTCAGGGGGCAACAACTCCGGCAGCCAAAGCAAGGGCGGCAACCGCGACATGGAATACTCCCAAGACGACGACCCGGAGCGCGAGGGCGACTACGACCACGACACGGACCGAGGCTACGACCACGACCGCAGCTACGACCAAGGTCACAGCGGCCGCAGCAGCCGGAACAGCGTGAGCCGGCACGAGCAGAGCTTCGACCACAACGCCGGAAAAGAAGACGACGCGGTGCCGGCCGGCAACAAGACCGGCGCCGGCAACACGGACAACTCGGACCTGAGACCGCCCAAACGGCTCATCGAACGGCAAAACCTCAACACCCGCATGATCCCCTCGTCTTCCTCCAGGAAACAGCGCCACCCCATGCGCAGGTTCAGCAGCGCGGGGAGCGAACAGGAATCCCCTCAGTCGACCTCCAGCCTCCCCGTCAGCTCAACCACAGTCGAGGCCATCGAGCGTGGCGACCTTGACGATAACGAACTCGTGACCTTCCTGCTGACGAAAGGTCGCGTGCACAAGTGTGTTCACTGCCACATGATATTCAAGGACGCGTCCCTCTTCCTCCTGCACAATGGCTTCCACGCGCACGATGAGCCGTTCCGCTGTGTCGTCTGCGGCTCCGTGTGCAAGGACCGCATCGACTTCAACTGTCACCTGACCAGTCATATAAAATGACTAAATTCGAAAACGGTAGCAAAGAACGATTAACTCAACGACCGTACTCTTCCAAAAAAAGAAAACAAAAAATATCCTCTCCCCCACCCAACAAATCTTTGTTGTTTAACCATGACAGTTGTTGTTTGAATAACATTTGAAGTCTCAAGGGCAGACAACCTACGACCAAAGCCATAACCCATCCGGTTATATATAGGGCACCATGCTTTTATTATGACATCATATCTTCCAATAGTTACAAACTTATAGACAATAAAACTTCTCACTCGTTATTGTGGTATTGGACTTGCTTCTTAACAACAACAAAACAAGATGGCCGCGACCTATTTAAAAAAAAAACGGACCATATTTTTTTGTGATTATTTTTTTCTCCTACGAATGATAAAACTTTTGCTTGATATTTCATTCTAAAGTAAACAATGGGGGAAAAAATGTATTTTAAATCGGAAAGTAAAACCAAAAAGAATGAATACCACCGTGAGAGGTTCAAAGAGCCATCAATAGCAGACGATAGTCGTGGATAAATGTTAGGTGTTGTTGGACCTAGTCTTAGGTGTAGTGTGTGACTTGTGATCATGGTTTTCGTTTTTTTTTTTTCATTCATTCTTGTTGGTTACTTGAGTCAACGTGTCAGACGAGCGTTGATTGGTTCAATCCAGGGTCAAGGGTTACACTTTTTAAAACATGTCTTTCTGACATACGTGTGGTTAATATAACCTAGTTTATAAATTTTGTATAAAAATGTTATATAATAGTGTATTTAAAATTACATTTCATTTTCAGTTTTAGGTAAAAAAATTAATTTTCAAGTGGTCCAAATTAATTAATTAATTTAATATTACAAGAAACGAAATTTCATAATAAAAAGTGTAATATTTTTTTCCGATAACATTGTATTCGGAAGAAAAACAACATAATTCGTTGTTTCTTAAATTGATATTGTTACCTTTTTTTTTTATTATTCTTTCGATCATTGTCACATTTTAAAAAATCTCTGTGTACAAATCAATAAATATTTAACCAACATTGTGTACATTTTAAATATACACCACGACGATTTTCATTACTAGTTGTACATTGATTACTATTTTACTGAACTCGATGTTTGCTATATATTTTGTCTATCTTTTTTAAACAGCTCTTTGGTGTGAATCTCACTTCATATTTTGTTCACCTCTGCATTGAATCACCATATCACGTTGTTTGTTAGTTCATGGACCAAAATTAAATGACGTAGAATTACACATTTACCAATTACATGTTACAAAATCATCCATTCTTATGTTTATGAACTTTAACCCGTGATTACATTTGTTCCCTATAAACATTTTTTTCTTTATCTCAGTCAGGTTTATCTTTTTAAAATTTCTTCTAGGTTTCACTTAAATACAGCAATGTCAAAGATAGGTTTAATAAACATGTAGGCCCATATACGCTATATTTTTAACTGTCGATTATTCTATCTATGAAACTAATGCTGGACAATATGTTGAAGGAAACCACAAGAAATTAACACTTAGTTCATAATTCAACTTACTCATAGATAAAATTAGGTAATATGTTATTATTATAATAGATCGTGGACGTATCATTGAACAAAAATAAGACATTCTAGCCCTACCACCCTAAACCACATAAGGGTATATTTTATTTCATCCGCCCGCCACATAGAAATTTTAATTTTTTGTTTTGTTTTTAGAAAATGACTTTTCTTTTCAAACAGTTGTTAAGCCCTAATAAAAATAATATAAAGTGTTAAAGCCGTTGGAAACAAAAACCAATGTATCAACAGTTGTAAACATTTTGGGAAATAAAGACGAAAAGATAATTAAAACATTGCCCTGAGCTACCCCCGTATAAACAATGTAACAGAACATAACAAAAACGAAAAACTATCACCTCATTTGTTATAGGCCTATAATGTATGCACAATCCCGTGTAACGGTAAATATGATTATAGGAGAATATATTTAATTCTTATATTCAGTAATCCAATAAAGCAAGAAAAAAAATATTTTTTTGATTATATAAATTTGATAGGCACCTCCTGTTTTTTTTGTTCGTAAAATAAAATCTTTTAAAAATGTCCAGCTATCGATTATTTAATCAGAACAAGACACATGTCAGAAGCAGGCAGCAGGCGTACATGTCTTGGGCGGGAACTAGGCGGAGAGAAGACCTACATGCCCTACACTCCATGTTCCCTTCGATTGTCCTCACAAAAATTGGATCTCATTTTGCCATTCAAATATACACTCTCGGACGAGCAAAAAAATGTATTTGAAAGCATCTCGAATTCCTAGTTAGTTTCGAATAATGCATTAATGTTTTTTAGATTAGTGCTAGCACCTCTGGCGAAAATTCGAATGCTCGAACGTAAATTTCATTATTTATCCCCCCCCCCCTTCCTCACACTTAAACACATGCTATAAACTCCAAGTAAAGAATTGCAACAGAACGCACTCAGAGACTTCAAATCCTTTCGGACACAAGGCCGACAACTCTTAACTTTTGTTTACGTCATGGGTCACATTTTTGTGCCTAGCAATTAAAATCTGGGATCCACTGTTTATCGCGCCCATGTTACTATATTTATATATATACTGCCAAATCTGCCCAAGACGGTATACGTACACCTGCTTCTTACTGTGAATACTTTACCAATAGACACGGATTCTGCCTAGTGCGCGAATTTTTTTTGTTCAAATAAAAACGTGAAATTTAACTAGTCTACACAAAATGTCGAGTTAGAACGTTTTAAAACAAAACACAAACCATAAATAAAACTCATACGTGAATAGGGTTGCCAGATACCTTTTCCGAAAATACTGGACACCTTTCCATCCTTCCCTTCTCATGTATGCCGCAAAGCAGAAGAAGAAATATAAAAACTGGACAAGTATAATACTTGTCCAGTATTTATATTTATTTTATCCTGGACAGTCTGCTCAAATACTGGACTGTCCAGTTCAAAACTGGACACCTGGCAACCCTATGCGTGAAAACTTTTTTGGAAGGCGAATGTGTATATGTAAATGTATATATATATACATATATGTATATATATATATATATACATATATGTATATATATATATATATATATATATATATATATATATATATATATATATATATATATACCCAACATACATTTTACGCGTGTTGGCTTCATTACCCCATTTGGAAAAAAATCCTGCTGATCCCTATAAACAAATATCCTGTTTTGTTTTGAAATTAACATTTTATTTCCCTTTTTAACAAGTCATAGAGAGGTTTAAGTTATAATAATCCCCCCTCCCTAGATCTGTTAGTCACATTGTGATATAGTCTGTTAATGAAAATTTAAGTATTAAAAAAAAAAATTCATTCCAAACGGCAAGCAGAATAGAAGCTGGCACAATAGGGCAAATGGCCACTTTCACTGTCATTAGCAGTCTCTCTAGGCTCATTTATTTTTTTCTGGTTAACTGACAATGATACTAATCACGAGGACAAGAATGCTACTCCCATTTACCAATTTAAAATTATCACATCATAAAATGATTCTTTTCCATTTTATCACAGACAATTTTCATCCATATCTAGTAAAATTATTACAATTTCCCATTTCTTAAATGAGCCATTTAAAAATATCAAATTATAATAATATGCTTACTGTTTTTATATTTTAAGAAATTAGAACTATATGGTGTTATTTTCTAATTTTAATAAAATTGAATTTTCAAAATTATATTAATAAATCCTATCACCATGCACGTTAGCCTTACATTTCAATTAACTAGGGTTAAGATAACTTAAAGAATTTTTGTCTTGTTTATTAAAGTAATAATTAAACCTCATGCTAGATCATTATGCTTAAAAAATATTCTAAGTTAACTTTGAAGGGTTCTCAAATAGATGTTTAATCCACCACAAACTCACTCAGCCAATTTCTTTCACGAAACAAAACTATTGGTTCTTTTAATAAAATAATTTCATGCACTTTTGACATTTACAGTGTGCCATAACATTTTTTTCAGTTGGAATTCTATTCTGTGATTAAAAAGTACAGTTAATTTATACTAAAACTTGTTTCTACTGTTAAATATATGTGCCATATCTTCAAGTGTAAATTTTAATATACTTTATAAAAAAAGTTTATTTTAAAACAAAAATATATTAGATTGCAATATCTTAATTAATAAACCAAAACTTAATTATTCCAATGCAAAATAAATAATCTCAAGTTTTCTCAATATTTAAGATAAATTCAATTTAAAATCATTTGATTAAAAGCTTAAATAGCTATCCTTTTGAAAATGAAATTTTAAATTCATAATTGTCAATTAATTGTTTTCTAAAAATAATTGTGCTTTTTAAAAAAATATCTCAAGATGTTAAAATATTTTTTTCAAAGTATTTTTTACATTTATTTCTGCATTATCAAACTGGCAGCTGAAATATGCTTTTTGTTTTGTCATTGACCAGATTTTTTTCATCAGTCTAACCAAAAATTATTTTCCGGTATCTAGTACTTTACTCAATTTCTCAATAGAACTTAATGATATGCAAGTCATACCATGATTCTGCTTATGTGTTTTAAAGCCACTCAAGTTCTCATAAAGATAAATTCCCTAATACTTGCTGTTATTCATTAGCATTTCTCATTGTGGTGGGGTTTTATATCAGCATTAAACTCATATCCAGAATGTCTTTCAAACCTTGAAGTTCAGAATTACATTCAATTTTTTTCATTAATTTAACACTACTAATATCACCAGCTGCTACCACTTCATTGGACTTTGTTGCTTTTCAACATTTGTTTTCTAAATATTGGTGGCATTTTATTTTAGTGCTTTGGCATCATAGAGCAAATCAAGAAATGGCAACTTTCATTTTATATTATCTCTAATATTCAAACACGTGTTTCATTAATCGCTTACATTTTAACTTACATTTTTTTGGGCCGCAAAGGTGTGAGTTGAAACGCACAAATTGACAAATTACAAACTGATGACTCCCATATATTATGTCTGCTAAATATTTTTATAACCCTAACACATTTTAAGCTTTTGCTATACAGTTGAGCTGATTTTTTTGTAAAGCTATATCTTTTTTTAGGATACTTAGGAATAAGGCAACCACAAAAATTGCATACTTTTTAATTTTGTTTAAAGATGAAGATATGGATATTGAAATTCTGAAACCACACAAATCTTTTTTTTAACATTTCTTTTAAACACATGCAGTTTCATGTGTGTGTATATATATATATATATATTATAAATATAATATCAGTGGTACTAGGTTGACTAAGGGCTGTTAACCAACATTTCTCTCCCCTACCTTTAAAATCGCACCTTCCACTCTTGAGTATTTTGTCTGTTCTGTATATTTAAAAAAATAGTCAAATATAAAGTAAAACAAATCTTCTTGCAAGTATATCATATACAGGCAGGCCAACTGGGGTACAGTTTTCATTTTAAATATATGTGATGCCCATATTTTATTTTTTTCATTTTGTTTATAGTTGACCATCTTAACCAATCGCCATGTAAGTTTTTTTGTTGTTACTTTGAAGAATCTCATCCACAGGAAATCATACCTTTAGCTGTGAGTAAGCATGAACATGCCATACAGATCAAAGATGTAAATATGTTGTTAAATATGCTGTCCTGACATGTACAATAGACTCCAACAGCAAAAAAACCATTTCTCGTTGTATGATATTGTAATTATAATATTTGTAAAGTTGAATTGGACTTGACTGCTTCAAACCGAGCTTTAAACATTGTTTCTTGTTACTCTATGTGCAAGAGAGCCTCCCCTGTCAAACTTTGCACCAAGAAAGATTTATATTCTGAGTACTTATCTATATAATGACCACAGTCCAGCATTCACGTTGATGTTTTAGTTTTAGATGCAACTGCTGGACCAGCTCAAAGACTTTATCCCAAAAAAATTTTTTCATCCTCAAAAATTTATGTCATCCTAAAATTTTATTTCATCTCAAAATTTTATTTCATCTTCAAGCTTGTACTATTCATTCAATATTGTCTAGGCCATCACATAATTAAAAAAAACAACAAATTGTTATTTTTTTAGACTATCATCCATGCATCCATGCTAATAACATTATATAGTTCCCCCCTCCCGAAACAACCACTACATAACGTTTTTTTTTTAGTATTGTAAAACCAGTGTGACCACTCTGAAGTTGTATGACAATGTTAACATTTTAAATATGTACATACGTTTGTTTAGTACATACATCTGTTTAGTACTTACTGGGATTTTTATTGTAGCCACTGGTACAGCCCCACCAAACGGAGGGGTTGTTTACCTTGTATTAGTACGTTACCTTTTACTATTATATAACTGTTATGGTAACAAAATTCAGCATACATATTCATTGATGATAATTATTAATTGTTGTTCTGTGTTTATTCATTTGAGATCTGAAGTTTGTTGTTGTCCTTATTAATATATACATCTATATATATATTATAAATATATATATATAAAATAAATATAATGAAAAAACTGCATCTCCAATTGGTGTGTAATAGTAGTGCTATTGTGAAAAGTTAATAATACTGTATAAATCATGGTATTATTAATGGTTATTGTTATTTTTTAAACTATTATTTCATCAAGGTATTTTTGTTGAAAACTGAGATTAATTTTTACCTTTTTGTTTACCTAAAAGTAACCATGTCAATTTGTTATTGGTGAGTTGTGTTTTTGCTTTATTTTGTTACTGGATTTTTGCCCAGTCAATGTAGTTTTCTGGTAATTAGTGTAGCCTAAATTACTGACTAAAAGGCCTAACATTTTTATACTGGTTAGATAAACTGGTTACAGATAAACAATTGTACTTGGACAGATTTTTTCAGATCTGCATATTTTTTAATGTACACTTTCTAAATTTAATCCAACAAGTATTGTTCATGTTTGTTTATACATCAATTATTTAAGATTTATTCATAATCTTTCAACAAATTATTACTTTTAAGTGTAAGTTATAATTTTTCTCTCTATAACCTTGCAATAAGACACAGCATTTTGGTACACAACTTTTTTTTAAACATTATTTTTTTTTTACCCTATAAAAATGATGTAGCACAAAAATGATGTCCAATGTATTGAAGTCCAATACCCAATAGATCAACACACCAACAAATGCAGTATAAAGGATGGCTGCCTAGATGAACTGACAATGATTAGCCCCAAGAAACAAAATTTCACCCAAATAGTAAAACACTATTTCATTTAAAAATAAAACAACAGTTTTCTAGAATATTCTTATTCTTTAATATACTTGCATTAAAAAAAAAAAAAAAAAACCCTAATAGAATGCTCAAATGGTTACTGTAAAAAGTCTACATGGTTTCCTTTTTCTCAAAACAAATTTAGTTTTTTTTTTTTTTCAGTTTGTAGAGATGAAGAGCAATTTCAATTGTCTGAAATTTAATACTTTTTCTGTACAAGATATACAGGTATCATAATTATAAATAATGGGAATTCTTTTTTTTTTAAAGAAAAACATTAAAGAATAAAATACTAAGGGAAAGTTTGCAAATACTGTTAGATAAAATTCAAAGGAAAAAATAATCTAATGAAATAGAAAAAAAATACACGATCAAGTCCCATAATTACACATGCAATACACCTGGTCAACTCTAAAATACCGTTTCAAAAATTCAGCCCTGCTGGTCCCATCAGAGATTTCCTTAGGTAATTTATTTCAATTTTTTTCCAACGTCATCTGTCAATGAATTAATTTGCTTTTTATGTATTATCTAACTTTAATTATAAATAATTGTCTTGTCATATATTTTTTGACATTCAATTCCTCATTAAAACATAAGAGTTTAATGTAAGGACTGTAAAAATTCTCATTTATATAATTTTAAAAAAAAAAGAAACTTGACCAATATATTTTTGCTAGTAATTGAAGACTTATTTCACATCTGAATTTAATTATCTTTTGCTTGGATCAAAGTCAGATAACTCATGGTGAAAATTGATTTTTTTATCTCACTAAAGTAAAGAGATCTTTGTTTTTATTGGGGCAATTAGTTTCAAAATATCTCTTTGCACAGTAACATTTTAGCTTATCCCCCTTTCTTCATATGGCTCCAATAACAGCCGAGGGAAAACAGATGACATTATCAATTAAATGAATCCCACACCATGATTAGACGTACATGTTTCATACTCTAGTATCTGGTGGTTATAATAAATGTTGAGGAACAGGAAGAATTAGAGACACTGATCCAAGCAGATTTATAATTACAATTTCAGGTCAGAAAAATTATTTTTTACATTCTTTTGTTTCAATTCTATTTCAAATAATTGAATGTTGTGAACTTTTCCATTCCTAATACAAATTAACTCGTTGAATAGTTAAGAAGCCGGTGCTGACTCGACATTGCCAACACAGTGTTGGATAAACTGAACTTTGTTTAAAATATTTCCCTCATGGTCAGCTCAAAACTCTCACAAACAGCATCACCACTAGGAACTACAACAACATCACCACAAACATCATCACCACTAGGAACTACAACAACATCACCACAAACAGCATCACCATTAGGAACTACAACATTACCACAAACATCATCACCACTAGGAACTACGACACCATCACTACAAACAACATCACCACTAGGAACTACAACATTACCACAAACATCATCTCTAGGAACTTCAGCAGCATCATTTATATTTTACAACCACCACCACAACATCATAACAGCTAGGGACTACAAAAATCACCTCTAGGAATTAAATCAGCACTATTTACATTTCAATACCATTACAAACACAACCATTACATGCAACCACAAGACCATCACAACCAACAACAGCAGCATCATGCCTGGAGATGCATGACCCCGGTGCTCCTATTCTTGAACTCTGACCTAATACTTTATCTATTAATAGTCCTCAGAATACTTTAACCAACCAACTAGGTTGGTTTAGTAGAAATTAAAAAAAAACAATTATGAAAAAAAATATTTGGCCTTAAAAAAATTTAGGACTAGGCCTACATCTAAACCTAGCACAAGTATTTTTTTACATTGACTTTTATTTTATCATTTTTTTATTCTTTGAATCAATGTGTTTGCTATCTATTTATTCCTTGCTATTATGATTATGAATGTTTGTAAAATTCACCTGATATTAGCGACATTGTTTTCCCACTAGGGCAATGCTAGAATATATGTGGACGTGTTGTCTCCAAAGCGATTTCACCTGTTTTAAATTTCAATATCATTTTTTTTTTAATTTTGATATCACTATGAACAAATTTATACATTTGTTCAAAATGTTAATTTTTTGTTCATGTGACATTAACTTTGATTAGAATGTTTATTTTATGTGTTCATATACATATATATTTAAAATAATCATTAAAAAAAAACTAAAACTAAAAAACTGATGATAATGTGTTGTATAAACTAATTGTGTAGCATACCAAAGACTTGTGTACATAGCCGTGTCTCCTGATTCTGATGTACAATAGCATTTCACTGGCCCACACCAGTGGTATGTGTGTGATTGCTGAATATTTCACCCATTGCGTATTGTCAACATAATATATATCACTATGTGTTTTTTAAAGTGATTTTTTTTTTATTTATAGTAAACTTGTTCAGTCCAGTGTCTTCATATTTAGATGCTACACAAAATTTTGATGTGTTTTTTTTTTCTCAAACAAGTAATTCATGATTTAAATTTGGAAAAATATTTAAAAATCAGTATTTGTTAAATTCAATGTAAATAAATGTCAAAAGTAAGAAGTTGATTAGTTTTTACAATTAAAGGGGAACAATTAACCTGTATATTATTAATTAAGCCATAATTGTGTTTTGTTAACCTGAACCAGCAGCTTAACCGGTTCTGGTTAAGTGTGGTTACAGCATCAGAACCAGATGTAAAGCAGATGTTCACCCATGTTTTCCTCTTTGTGATGGTTGTAGAAGGGAAAGTCTGTCTGAAGTCAAGTCTGTCTCTCATTGTGCACCACACTATGTATGAATTCAGCACATACTCCTGACTAGTCTTTTTTATTTCGGCAGAAAGCCCTGACTATCATTACTCGATCGGTATGATTTTTAACTATTCAGCTATCACTAGCCTGTCTGTTTGATTTCATCAGAAGCTAAACTATAGTTTGATGTCATCGGGGTTTCTAGTTAAATGAGCAAAACTACTTATATCAAATTTTATTTCTGATCACGCTGTTATATTTTCTCTTTAAAACTAAACATCCTACAAGAAAGGAAACAGTTTTTATAACTATGTGTGAAATGAACATACTGGTGCTGTTTTTTTATGTGTGTACAACTCCTTCTCTTGATACTTTTACACCTTAAATACATTTTTTTTCCTATCTGTATCCCTGTCATTTTTTTTAGGAAGGCAAACACTAGGCTCTTAATTTAAAAATAGGCCTAAATCTAAAAATTTTTTTTAAAGATAATTAATTAATAATTACCATTGTTAAAAAAAATGCTTGAAAAACCATGTAGAATGACGTATGCAGAAAATATTAGATCTAGATTCTAGATCAAGAACTCCGACTAAAAATTTTAAAATCCCCAATAGATCTAAGAATCCTAAGATTCATAATATTTCAGAAGCTGTTTTTCCATCTTTTTGTGTCACTCAACCATCCAATCCATTATTTCAAAATGTTCAGTTTCGGATCGTTTTGACTCCCAGCTGTTATGTTATTTAATAATTAAGATAACAAAAAATAAAATTTATATTTAAAACCAAACAAAAAACCCAAGTGTCCAAATGTTAGGTGAGTTCAAGCCAGATTGTTATTTTCACAAAACACTTTCTGACCTTCCTCAAGCTGATAATTCATCATTTTTACGTTATTTTCATAAAAAACATTTTTGTTTTAAAATTAAGAATCTCACTTGTTGTCTAGCAGTAGCTGACAGTTAAAAAATAAATAAAACCATATTTGTGTTTTAAATTGTTTTAAGCAAATAATTCAAAATAGATCTAAATGTCATTTCTCAACAAATTGTGTCTGTATACAAATTCTTTTTCTTTATGTTTGAATGGTGACAGTCGATTTTTATTGTCTTTAAGTATTAAACACAAAATTATAGATCAGTTGAATTTTTTTTTCTTTAAATTTTAATCCAACATATGTTGCCAGTTTTGAGCTCTCAATATTTTTCAGTTTACAGAAGTACTAAAACAATTTCTTTTGTCAAGAGTCCACTTGTATTTTCCTGGTTTGTTTAAAATAACTCGAGAGTTTCAACTCAAACTGATATTGTTTTTATTCATTCAAGTTCAATGTTATTTTTAGATAACTAAACATTTTTTTTGTTCATAGTCATATGTTAATATTCGATTTTTATTTGTACAATTTGTTTTACACACTATTAGTGATAATGTCATTTATTATTATTATTATTACTTGTCCATTTTTATTTCTTATTGTTCCTATCATTTGTGCAACAATATTTGTCATATAAATATGTTTCAATACAATTTTTTTTTCAAATTGTGTTTCAATATTTTTTCTTTCCCTTAAAAAAGCTGAAATGTTGATTGTGCTTCCACAAAATAAAACGCTTGACGTAGTAGTGAGATGCAAAATATCTTTGCTTGCTTTTTATCATTGTTTCGTTTTTTTGTATTTGTTTTTTTTTCTTGGAATGGCGGTAAATTAAAGACAATTACCGAAGCTTATTGGACTGGGGCCGAAAATATGGGGGGGGGGGGGGCAAATTATCTTTATGGGAAATTTTTTTTATTAAACTGTACTCAAATTAGGTCCCATTTCTGATTGTCGAGGGCGATGACCCTATTCTTGTCCATTTAGCATCCCCTCCCCTCACTAATGAATGAAAAGAGTACACGAATTAATGACCCTAGATTGAACTACATGAGGAACCTACAGGCGAATCCACATGCACTACAATTATAGACATGTAACCTATACACTGTCCATAAAGCATTCACGGAAAAAATACGTCAGAAAAGTTTGACGGTCAGAAAGTCGTGTCAGCCTTGTCTACATCGGGTGTTGTAAGGGAGCTGTGTACTAATACAATAATATTAAAGACATACAGTATTTATACAAGTGTCTGATACAAAAGCCCTGCAGTACTTGTAGTAGCGACTTCTTGTAATGGTTCTAACGATACGATTAGAAATATAAGATCAAAGGGAGAAAACTGTATTTATGTCAAATTATTTCTTATAAGTTAGAAAAAGGTCGTAAGGGAGATAACAACAAAAAAGGTGGAACACAAGAAAACCAGTCTAGACAAATATTCTAAAAATTGAAAATCAAAGGAACTTGGTTATTTCTTTTTATATGGGAGTGTTAAAATAAAACATCAATTTTAAAAGAGTTAATTAAAGAAGAAAGTTGATGTCTAAATAAAAATTGAAATATTTTTGTTTCTTGATTACCATATTTAGTTGCAAATAAAAATGCTTATTACTAGAGGTTATGTAATTCAAAGGTTCCATTCGTTTTAAAACAAACTATTTAAATTACAAAACATTTTCTCAAAAAAAAAAAAAAAAAAAAACAATTTCTCATATTCAAAAGAAAAAATACTGCTCTAGAGATAATCTACAACACAAGTGGACATAATTCAACAAAAAAAAACAAATCTTCGTGTAAATAAGTTTTTATTCACTAAATGTGTGGCAATAAAACAGTGCCACAGTGTAAATATAAACATTGTACAATTTTTGGTCAAAATGTTTCTAGAACTTCCTGAAAAGCAAGCATGTAGCCAGTTATTTTGTCAAACACTTTGCAAGATGTTGAATGTTTGACAAATTTACTGTGAAGTTTTTTAACCAACTGATTTTCAGATATTTTTTTCACATATATTTTCAGATTGAAAGTCAGACTAGTCGATTTTATATATATATATATATATATATATATATATATATATATATATATATATATATATATATATATATATATATATATATATATATATATATATATATATATATATATATATATATGTGTGTGTGTGTGTGAGTTATATATATATATATATAGTGTCAGTTAATTAAACAAAAAATTCTTCAAATTTTATAGCTATAATTAGAAAATATTTTAAATACCATTAAACAATTAAAAAAAAGTCTTTTCTGACAAATTAACTCCTAAATAACTTTAAGTAGCATTATTAGTCAATAGAAGATTACTCATGTACAAATAGTTTCAAACTACACAATGTATTTCTAATATATTTCAGATTCCCAATTAGCATGCATTTCCTACATTTTAAAATGTTCAATTACACTACTCTAGCGCAAACAATAGAATGGCTGCTACCAATGGTCAACACTGAGATCAGACTTCATCTTCCCAAAATAAAAAAATATTTGGACAATCTTTCATCAAGTACAGTAGAATAAAAAAAAAACAATGTCTATTTTTTAACAAGAGAGAATAAACTGTATAAGTATAATTCATTTTTTTTTAAACTGATATGGATTTCAGATTTTAAAAATTGTCAGAATGTTTTTTATTCCAATAAAGAAAATATTCTAAAAATGTTTATGAACACATCATTAAGCTATAAACATCTATAAAACATCACCATTTTAATATATCTCATCCAGCAACTTATGACAGATCAGTGGGTTAAAAAACTTATTTTTAAAAATGCTAGGAAAAATTAACTTATATGAAAAGTATTCAATGGAGCTGCATTAAGTCCCTTGACATGAAACAAAAACCTGACTTCAATCACCAAAAAACAATTTCAGGCTCAGAGGCTGAAACTTAACAAGAAAAAAATGGAGGAATAAAAAGGTTGTACCCATAACCACTTAGAAAAGAATCATCTTAACAAAAGATTACCCTATTGTTATAACACATACCACATACAATTTTAAAAAAAATTATTGCAGTCATATGGTGTGATCATAGAACAATATGCAGATACATACAGATGTGTAGTAACATACATATTTACATATGGATAAATAGTAACACATACTTGTAATATGGATGAACAGTAGCACATTTAAATACATCATATTTAGATTGACAGTAACATACACAATTACAACCACAGACATATTGAGATGAAAAGTAACAGCTAAATACACTAAAAAAACAACAAGAAGACATTATATCCACTAGACTTTTTCATGGATTGCAATTGTAATGGCCGGATAATGTCTGGATAACTAATTGCCCATTGGATAGTTCTACAGGACAGAAGGACAAATGACCACAGTGGATACCAAAAGCTTTTTCACACACAGATCAATTTCCTGATTTCTATCAGTAAAAACAGCAGCCAGCATTATAAATAGATTTTGATTGTAAAAAAACCAGTTTATGTTGCTCAATAAATAAATGTCAATGTTGATAGCATACATTTGTAGAAAACATACATGTCATTTATAATCTGGTTAAATACATTGAGAACTACAGGAATGAAGTAATTTTTGGTTTATATCGCAGATCAGGTAAAGTGGATTTAAATAGTGCACAACATTAGACCTGTAGACCATTTTTATTTATTGTTTGTCATTTTTAAGCATGATGAAAACATTTTTGTTTAGCTCAGTTAGGGTTAGTGTTGTTACAAATGGTTTGGTGTAGATCCATTAGCGTTCGTGTTGCTTTAAAAATTTGGCGTAGATCAGTTAGTGTTAGTGTTGTTTTAAAAAGTTTGGTGTAGATTAGTTAGCGTTGTTTTAAAAAGTTTGGTGTAGATTAGTAAGCAGCTATATGGTTGAGTGGTAGAACATTTGGCTGGTCACCCCAAAAGTGTTGAAATCAGGAACTTAAGTCCCTAACATTCTCCTGAGTCCACTCAGCTGTGTTAGCAAAACAGTGGAACACTACAAGAAAACAGATGAATTCCACAACTCTAACTTCATCTAGCCTATGCAGGTTTTAAATGTTACTTTATAAAGTTAATAATTTAAGTGTCATGGGATTAATTTGAACTAAATCAGTTACAAGTATTTGGAGAAGATCTAAAAGCTTGGTATTTCTTAAAACTGAGCTCTGGTGATCAGCTCAACCTACATAGTTAATCCTTAACCAAAGGTTAAGATATTTAAAAGTTACTATTTTATAAAAAAAAAATTAGCCACCTTCCACTTTCCAATTTCTTTTATACAAAAAAAGAAGCAGTATTGTGCCTATTGTAGAGAACATTTTGTTATGTCCCTTTACAAAATTTTAAATGCGGGTTGTCTTTGTATTTCTTATTTCAAGTACAGCACAGCCAATATTCAGTATAAATAACTAATTGTCAGTAAATTGATAACGAAGTCGCGGTGAACTAGTTTCAACTTGTTTAGCATCTTGACATGTAAAATCATTTCATGGTAAACATGGTTATAAATGCATGAAAGATACAACGATGTTGAATTGCTCTTCAATATCTGAACTACCAATTTAAATACATCAGCATTTGTTTTAATTACAAAAACAGATAAGATAACAATCAACATGTGTAAGGTTTTCATTTGAAAATGTATAACATTTCTGTGTATATTCAGCAAAAATATACATTTAACAAAAATATATTTGATAAATTGATATAGGCAATGATCAAATGTTTTAATAGGGTCAACACATTTGTACAGGATTGTCTTAATGAAGTTTTATAAATTACATACTGGTTAATTACAGTAAAACAATAATTATCTCATTACAAATAGATTTAATGGGCATGTTCTTAAAATGAGATTAATTAATGTAAATGATTTTGAACAATATTTATAAGAATATTTTTTGTAAAATAAAAATTTAAATAAAAAAATAAATATTACTCAAAACCTGAGTAATAATTAAAAACAGTAATAAATATACAACAAGCAATGCAATATACTGTTGACATGTTCTGGGGCAGCCATTTAAGATGGGATCTAAATTTTAAAAATCTTGAAAAAAATCTATCCAACTTAAAGCTTCTGATTCAAAAACATTTTTAAAATCCTCAAAATGAAATTAAACTTTAGTTTTTAAAAAATCTTTAAAGAAACTAGTTTAAAATGTGAGTGAATGAGCCCTGGGGAGGAAACAACATAGACCAGAGGTGTGGAGTTGTGATGGCCAGAGGTGTGGAGTTGTGATGGCCAGAGGTGTGGAGTTGTGATGGCCAGAGGTGTGGAGTTGTGATGGCCAGAGGTGTGGAGTTGTGATGGCCAGAGGTGTGGAGTTGTGATGGCCAGAGGTGTGGAGTTGTGATGGCCAGAGGTGTGGAGTTGTGATGGCCAGAGGTGTGGAGTTGTGTTGGTCAGCTCAGGCTTTATGTACGACCAGTGAGGTCACCTCGGTGTCCTCCCCTTTCTTCTCCCACTGGGCCGTGATCTCTTTGATGGTCTTGTTCTTGGTCTCCGGTACGTAGAAGAATGTAAACAACCAGAACAGCACCAGCAGGCCCGTGAATGGCAGAAAGGTGTAGTTACCCAGGGCACCCTGGGGGATAACAGAACAAATCTTACAACCTGATGTTACACTTCATCTCATTCATCTCTTAAAGTCATCTTAAATCAGGCTGGTACTTTTCTCATCAGTACTAGAAGTGCTGACCACACTATCCTTTCTTTGCTGAGGCCATTGAAACAAATGCCCCATATGTCTAGGGCACGAACAGGGAATGACGATAATGATTTGATAGGGATACAGTAAAATGGGACAGAGTAGCCTAGTTGTAGAGCGCTAGACTGCTAAACCAAAAGTCTCAAGTTCAAATCACTAGAACGTCCCTCAGTCCACAAAGCTCTGGTGGGTACCTGTCATGTTAGGGAAAAGATGGCTGGGTATAGTGCTGACAACACTAAACCTTCATATGCCGAGGTCATAGAAACAAATGAACTCTACTTCACCTGTCCAATGTGAGTTGGGCACAAATGGGAAAAGATTTTGATTTAATGTTAAGCTAGTAAAACATGGTGGCCCAGACATTAGACTGGCCACATTGATTCAATGTAACAAATGGAGTTTCTATTCCTCTATGTTGGTTTGATGAAAACTACCTTAAGAGTTCTTTGCTAACATGAAGTACAGCTGACCAATGACTTACCTGCATGAAAGGAAAGGTGTACCCAACCAAACCAATGACTTACCTGCATGAAAGGAAAGGTGTACCCAACCAAACCAATGACTTACCTGCATGAAAGGAAAGGTGTACCCCACCAAGAAGTTTGAGATCCAGTTGACTAGCACAGATACAGACATGGCGGCAGATCTAGGACCTTGACTGAACAACTCAGACACAATCAGCCACGGTATTGAACCTGTGCATCAGTCAACAAGTCATCAGTTAACAACTTATCAGTTTAACAGATATTAGTAAATGACAATAACACATCCATTTGTTATATTAAGGGCCTCTTTTGTACAAGCAGACACAAGGTTAAATGACAATAATTGAGTATAAAAATAGAAAATGTGCATGCTCAGCAAAATGCTGAGTACTTGAAGTTATAACAAACAATTTAACTAAATAGAAGTGTATTTAAAAAAAAAACCAATTTGATTAAAAAATAACTTTGAAGTAATCCAACATGGAACACATTCAATAATTATTGCTTCAAATTCAAGCCTTTAAACTATATATATAATAACTATAAAATAAAATTGGATTGAAAGATAAAATGTAGATCTGACCTGGTCCAACAGCAAAGAAAACAACATAGAGCAGTGAGACGACAATACTGCCAGCATTAAACCAGCTCACAGAGCCCTGGGGAGGAAACAACATAGAGCAGTGAGACGACAATACTGCCAGCATTAAACCAGCTCACAGAGCCCTGGGGAGGAAACAACATAGAGCAGTGAGACGACAATACTGCCAGCATTAAACCAACTCACAGAGCCTTGGGGAGGAAACAACATAGAGCAGTGAGACGACAATACTGCCAGCATTAAACCAGCTCACAGAGCCCTGGGAAGAAAATAACATAGAGCAGTGAGACGACAATACTGCCAGCATTAAACCAGCTCACAGAGCCCTGGGGAGGAAACAACATAGAGCAGTGAGACGACAATACTGCCAGCATTAAACCAGCTCACAGAGCCCTGGGGAGGAAACAACATAGAGCAGTGAGACGACAATACTGCCAGCATTAAACCAGCTCACAGAGCCCTGGGGAGGACACAACATAGAGCAGTGAGACGACAATACTGCCAGCATTAAACCAACTCACAGAGCCCTGGGGAGGAAACAACATAGAGCAGTGAGACGACAATACTGCCAGCATTAAACCAGCTCACAGAGCCCTGGGGAGGAAACAACATAGAGCAGTGAGACGACAATACTGCCAGCATTAAAACAACTCACAGAGCCCTGGGGAGGAAACAACATAGAGCAGTGAGACGACAATACTGCCAGCATTAAACCAGCTCACAGAGCCCTGGGAAGAAAATAACATAGAGCAGTGAGACGACAATACTGCCAGCATTAAACCAGCTCACAGAGCCCTGGGGAGGAAACAACATAGAGCAGTGAGACGACAATACTGCCAGCATTAAACCAGCTCACAGAGCCCTGGGGAGGAAACAACATAGAGCAGTGAGACGACAATACTGCCAGCATTAAACCAGCTCACAGAGCCCTGGGGAGGAAACAACATAGAGCAGTGAGACGACAATACTGCCAGCATTAAACCAGCTCACAGAGCCCTGGGGAGGACACAACATAGAGCAGTGAGACGACAATACTGCCAGCATTAAACCAACTCACAGAGCCCTGGGGAGGAAACAACATAGAGCAGTGAGACGACAATACTGCCAGCATTAAACCAGCTCACAGAGCCCTGGGGAGGAAACAACATAGAGCAGTGAGACGACAATACTGCCAGCATTAAAACAACTCACAGAGCCCTGGGGAGGAAACAACATAGAGCAGTGAGACGACAATACTGCCAGCATTAAACCAGCTCACAGAGCCCTGGGAAGAAAATAACATAGAGCAGTGAGACGACAATACTGCCAGCATTAAACCAACTCACAGAGCCCTGGGGAGGAAACAACATAGAGCAGTGAGACGACAATACTGCCAGCATTAAACCAGCTCACAGAGCCCTGGGGAGGAAACAACATAGAGCAGTGAGACGACAATACTGCCAGCATTAAACCAACTCACAGAGCCCTGGGGAGGAAACAACATAGAGCAGTGAGACGACAATACTGCCAGCATTAAACCAGCTCACAGAGCCCTGGGGAGGAAACAACATAGAGCAGTGAGACGACAATACTGCCAGCATTAAACCAACTCACAGAGCCCTGGGGAGGAAACAACAACATAGAGCAGTGAGACGACAATACTGCCAGCATTAAACCAGCTCACAGAGCCCTGGGGAGGAAACAACATAGAGCAGTGAGACGACAATACTGCCAGCATTAAACCAGCTCACAGAGCCCTGGGGAGGAAACAACATAGAGCAGTGAGACGACAATACTGCCAGCATTAAACCAACTCACAGAGCCCTGGGGAGGAAACAACATAGAGCAGTGAGACGACAATACTGCCAGCATTAAACCAGCTCACAGAGCCCTGGGGAGGAAACAACATAGAGCAGTGAGACGACAATACTGCCAGCATTAAACCAACTCACAGAGCCCTGGGGAGGAAACAACATAGAGCAGTGAGACGACAATACTGCCAGCATTAAACCAACTCACAGAGCCCTGGGGAGGAAACAACAACATAGAGCAGTGAGACGACAATACTGCCAGCATTAAACCAGCTCACAGAGCCCTGGGGAGGAAACAACATAGAGCAGTGAGACGACAATACTGCCAGCATTAAACCAACTCACAGAGCCCTGGGGAGGAAACAACATAGAGCAGTGAGACGACAATACTGCCAGCATTAAACCAGCTGACAGAGCCCTGGGGAGGAAACAACATAGAGCAGTGAGACGACAATACTGCCAGCATTAAACCAGCTCACAGAGCCCTGGGGAGGAAAATTACAGACATTTCTACAAATTTATAGATTCTTTTAATACTTTAAAATTATGACCTTTGAATTTTAAATAAAATATTTAAAAAAAAAAAAAAAACACGGATATTAAGAAAATGGTATACCAAAATAATTTGATTGGTGACTGTTAATAATAATTAGTTTAATTTAAAAAAGCTTCTTCTAAGTCACTAAACAATAAATACAACAAAGCCAACAATAGAGGCTGATGACAGGTAAAGTTTGGGTTTTGTAGCTGGTTTAAAATCACAGATCTCTAGGATTTTTCTTTCAAAAAAAAAAGTAATTAAAAAAAAAACTGTTTTTAAAAGTTCATAAAACCCCATTTATTCCCAATTAAAAAAACAAACAACAGAATGTTTAAAAAAAAAAAAAAAGAGTAGCTTACCCTTAGGGCTAAGGTTACAGTGATCAAGACACTGAAGAACAGCATGCCAGACAACCCAATCAGATGCAGAGTTCTCCTCCCTGCCCGGTCCATCAGAGGGATTGTTATGATTGTCATGACAACCATGACCACGCCAACACCACTTGTGGCATGGGTGGCTGTGTCTGGGGCTAGGCCTGCATCTTTAAACAAGCTGGCTGAGTAGTAGAAGATCTGTGAAAAAAGACATGTAGCTCAGCATAAAGCGAGGAAAATACCCTATGGGTTTCTTTAGAAGACATACACAATACTTTTAACCAACATAAATACTTTATGAACTTTTTATTAATGTGTATAAAATCTTGTAATAAATTAAAGTATTGTATGGGACCTTTCTGCATATTTGTAGAATACTTTTAATCAATGAAAATATAGTAGAGTTTCTGCACCACTACAGTGTATTAAAATGTACTGCCCATGAATTAGATGTCCAACTGCTGTACTGTTGTCATTGTATTATGTCTGTTCAAAAGACCAATTTTTATTTTCATATTTTACATAATTTGGTCATTTCTCCAATATGTACTTTAGTGTGTTTGATTTTGTAAATACTACAACAATAATGGTCAGATTTAAAACAATGAAAGCTTTAGTGTTTATAAAACTCTTCTACAAGCACTATATATGCTCATTACGCTGGGTATAACAGAGAAGATAAAGTAGGAATTACATTTTTAATTGTACATATAATCATTTGTATGAGACACCATAACGTTTGAAGTCAAGAAAATTAAATGCCATTGAGTGCTTAACTAATTTTTATAATGAAATAAATTAGGAAAATAATAACTTGAACAAGACAACAGCAAACTACACTTCATCTATTTTGTCCAGCATTAACTTATGTTAAACTTACCCCATTAATTAATGTCAAGCTTACCCCATTCATTAATATCAAGCTTACCCCATTGGTTAATGTCAACCTTACCCCATTCATTAATGTCACACTTACCCCATTCATTAATGTCACACTTACCCCATTGATTAATGTCACACCTACCCCATTGATTAATGTCACACTTACCCCATTGATTAATGTCACACTTACCCCATTGATCAATGTCACACTTACCCCATTGATCAATGTCACACTTACCCCATTGATTAATGTCACACTTACCCCATTCATTAATGTCACACTTACCCCATTGATTAATGTCACACTTACCCCATTGATCAATGTCACACTTACCCCATTAATTAATGTCACACTTACCCCATTGATTAATGTCACACTTACCCCATTGATTAATGTCACACTTACCCCATTCATTAATGTCACACTTACCCCATTCATTAATGTCACACTTACCCCATTCATTAATGTCACACTTACCCCATTCATTAATGTCACACTTACCCCATTCATTAATGTCACACTTACCCCATTCATTAATGTCACTTACCCCATTCATTAATGTCAAACTTACCCCATTCATTAATGTCAAACTTACCCCATTCATTAATGTCAAACTTACCCCATTGATACCACACAGCTGCTGTGACAACTGCATGACGATGCTGATGACCACTGGCACACGGAAGGCTGGTCTGGTCAGTAAACTGATGATGGTCACCTGGTGAAAAAATTCAATGTGGGCAGTGTACTCATGGAGTGGTATAATTATCTCTTGTGTTATGGGTGTGTGCAGTGTACTCATGTACTTGTGTGTATTTTTGCCACTTCAAACAACATGTAATAGCTGTTCTGAATGTAAAATGCTTTTAAAGTAATAACAGTGAATTATCTAATAATTTAGAGTGATCTCCCCTACTGATTCTACATTTGTGTGTGTGCCTAAATAGTTGACAAAATTAAGAGTAACATCCCTTCATAGGAGACACCACTAATATATTGAAGTATTTAAAAATAAGTTCATGTGTTTGAGTAGATATTACAAAATATTACACATAGAAGAAAAAAAAAATTGTCTTTATGTTCCTATGACAAATTCTTATGTGGCCCCATATTGTAAATTTATTTAATTCATTTTCAGTTGCAAATTGTTATTAATTCTAAATTCTGTAAACAAATTGTGTTCCTAGGATAAACCCTTTTGTCGCATTCACACAGTTCTGTTAAAATTTAACAACTGCTGCTTTGTTTTTGTGTATACAAAGACTACAGAAGCAAATCCAGAAAGAAAATCAGGTCGAAGTTGAGCCATATGGCACATAACATGTTGACACGTAATACTTGTGTTTGAGGAAACCCCCTTCAATATTATACAAATCAGAATGAAAGAGGTGAAAATGGAAACCCCCTTCAATATGATACAAATCAGAATGAAAGAGAAATGAAAAAATAGAAATACCTTTTCCTCCTGACTCTGTGCACTGGCCTCCTTCTTCATCTCATCTATCTCATCCAAGACCTGACCATTTCCATGTAGGGCTTCAAGTGCTGGCAATGATAACACAAACAGTTGGTAAAAGCATTGAATATTTAACTAGTAGAATTTCCAAACTGAAATTTGGCAGTTATTTCTCATTTTTTAGAGACTGTTTAAATAAAGTTCCACTTCCATACCTAATGATCCATATGGGAAGATGAAGTAGAGTTCACCTGTTTCAGTGATATAAAGGAATAGAGTGGTCAGCACTATGCCCAGCTGTGTTTACATTTCCCTAATGCAAGTCAGGTACCAATCAGAGCTGGGTGGACTCAAGAGACGTCATTCAGAATTGAGCCTACAGTAAAACTAGATCCACATTACCACAAGGACGAGAAACACAGATTCACTGGTCAGCACTTAATGTCTTATAAACAACGAAAAAACAATTCAATAACTGGGTCCCTGAATTGTCATAGTTAATTCTACTGTGAGTTGTGGACATGGTGAGTCAACATTCTACAAGAGATAATTATAAGAAGAAACTAGCAAAGACAAACGCTAATTTCAAAAGGTATACAGAGCTTCCAGGTCTCAATTGGAATCCACAGGGCAAAAAAAACTATTTAAAAAAAAACTAGGCCAACCATGGAAAACCTGGAGATGTGACCTGGAAGATGACATCAAGAAGATTGGATACACATGGGGGGGGGGGGGACATGACACAACTGGAGAGAACAGACTGAGTGGAAAGTTCTTGTTGGTAGCCTATGTCTCAGGAGAGATGACAGGCTAATGCAGAGCTTGAAGCAAGTCACAGATTACCAGTTACCTTCTTTAGCCTCTTCTTCCTGACTTTTTGCTATCAACAGAAACCTGGGACTCTCTGGACAAAATGGTAGAACAGCCAGCTGCAATACACATGGTAACACAGTCAGACCTAGGAAAAAAAGAATTCACATTGAATTAAATTATTAGCTGCAATACACATGGTAACACAGTCAGACCTAGGAAAAAAAGAATTCACATTGAATTAAATTATTAGCTGCAATACACATGGTAATGCAGTCAGACCTAGGAAAAAAGAATTAACATAGGATAGACCGTTAGGGACAAAGTAGAGTAGTCGGACTAAGGACTTTAGTTGTTGTAGATAGTTGTATATTTTTCTGTTTTCATGTGGTGGTGGGTTAGTGTTATTGTGTATAAATAAATAGAAATCATTGATATTTGTGTTTATCTATTCTAATTTTCTTGTTCTTGTTTACGATTCCTTGCCTAGTTCAAAAGGATTAGAGAAGGGGGTTGTTGTGTTTGTGTTGTGTTATCACACACCTTCCCTTACATATGATGTTCCTGTTACCACCACTTTCCCATACACATAATCATGAACATGGTATCACACACCTCCCCTGCAACATCATCATCGACAAGTTATCACACACCTCCAGTTTAAACATCATGATGAACATGATACCACACATCCCCACTTCCCACATCATGATGTACATGTAATCCCTAGACAACCCACTGTCCCAAGCAAGAAGCAGTAAATATCTGACGTCACCAGACCAAGATAAAGTGACAGTTCTGTCAGTGTCACACAGAAAATACAGTTAGCCATGTCACAGTTTGAGAGTACAATATATTCTCCACCCATGTACACCAAACTTGCTCTTTTGTACACACTACAGACAGCCAGGAAAAATTGAGACACACCAAGTACAAATAAAAAGACAACTCATAAATTTTCTCTAGTAAGAAAAAACGGGCCAGAAAAAGATATTGAGCTAAATTTATTTAAGCTTATCACGACAAATAAGAATGAAAAATTCTTTAAAACGAAAAGTGGTTTCTTTAAATATTAGATAGGATCATGTTACTAAATCACCAATCAATTAAGTTCGCCACAGTAAACAGATATAACAAAACTAATCAATACGGTTAGAAGTGGGTCATTTGTGTTTATACAACTATAAACTTAATGTACCGCATAAGGATAGCAGGCTGTGATTTCACATAGCCCATACTTATTTGCACACATACACACACACCAGGACTGTATGACGTAAAGACAACAGATTGTAATCCCATAAAACTCACACACACTTGCGCCCACACGCCAAACTGTATGACGTAAAGACTACAGACTAATATAAACCACACACACACACCAGACTGTATGACATAAAGACAACAGGCTGTAATCTCACATAGCCCCCCCCCCCCCCACATACTACTCAGGTTACACAAATCAAGCAGTTCAACATTTTTAAACACACTGTGTAAAATAAAAGAATTGTAGGTAACAATTGTTCATACATGTGTAATACCAGACTACAACAGACGTGTTGTGTAGTATGTGCTTTAATAATACTTGTTGTACTTTAATTAAAATTTAAAAAAAAAAAGATTACCTAAGCTACACTACGTGATAACATTTTTATATCAAGTTTTACAACAAATATTCTACTTATCACTTACTTATAGTTATGTTCATTTTCATTTAAATAATAAACCTTTACGCTTGGTATCAAATATACTTCTGACGCTTTTTTGTCTATTACTTTGTGACAGTTGTTCAATTTACAGCAAGGTATTTGTAATATGTTGAGTGTTATAAACAAACAAGCCACCCACGAATAACATTTTTTTTTTAGTTTTAGATAGATAAGAAGATGGCTGTAGAACTATGTGTAGCTTTAATGTAACAGTGTCATGGACACTAGTCAGCACTCAGAACCATACCAATGTTTCAGTGTTTACACATTTCATAGGATAAAATTAAAAAACCCTACTTGTGATCAATGTTCCCTCTAAGGGGAAAAAGTTTGTGTGCAATGTGTATTTTGTGTGGGCGGTCTTCTTAAAAGTCTTATAAAATGATGTATGTATTTTACAAAATGTCTGCGCTGCAGTTGAAAATTACTGTGCGGCCGCGCAACTTAGAGGGAACATAGCTTGTGATGTTAGTTGCTAGGAGAATATCTTTTTTTTTAAAAACAAATCATGATTCAACATGCCATTTATACATTTTTAATTTAAGGAAATCTAGTGTTGAATAAAAACCTAAACTTCAGCTTAAAAAAAAAGAGCTATTTCTTTTTTATATTTTCATATCTTTGAAGTTAAGGCTAAAACTTTAGTCTACAATTGGGATCTAAGCCCCTAAATACAAGCCTTATCTTTGACCTATCAAGTGCCATGACTATCATTCAATGAAAGCTTGAAATAAAGCAGACGGCAATAAATTTACTGATAATATATCAATGGTGAACTCTAAAGCAGAAAAAAAGGAATATTTTAAAGAAAGATTTAGAGTTCCAGATAATGGACAGATCGTGGTTAAATTCTTTAAAATGCAAATCAAACAAGTTTAATGAGAAAACACCTGCTTAAGACTTTGTACCAATCCCCCCTCCCCCCACAAGACACTAATTGGTAACTCAAAACCCCACAGTGGTTTGCTAGACTTCATGACAATCAGCTTCTGAAGGTGGACCAAAGTTCAAAAGGTCAGGTTTAATCCATGCAAAACTCTTGACATTTGGAGGTTTCCAATGTAAATAAAAAAAGGGGAGTAACTGGTACAGTCAGAGTTGTCCTTGGAACATGATAAGCCCTTTGTGTGACCAAGAGAAAGCTCAAGTGTGGTTGCCATAGTAACTCTGTTGTTTCAACAAAACCACATTATAGAGCACAATATAAGAATAGCCTTTTTCTCTATTACTTCTTAAGTGTGTGCGTGTGTGGGGGGAGAGGGGGTCCTCAAAATTATATTTAAGTGGTGGTGGACTATGGAAATATCACATGGTGTAGGGGTGTGGGTCTCGGCAAAAACCATAAAATGCTTTAAACAAAAAAGGTATACAATGTAAATTGTTTTGTCACTTTATTTTTTTTTAAAAATATCTTAATTCTTTTCAAAATCAACACAGTTGTCAACATACTTAGTTTTGTTAATAGCCCAAAAAAAATATTAGGAAAAATAGATTTTTAAGATAATAACTGAAATAACAGATTCACACATCATAGTGGTAAAAAAAATCACTAACTGTTTTAACTAACAGTCCTTCCAACAAATTTACTGTTTCAGTTAAAAGTATTGTGTTGAAGAACAGGTAATTTAAGTGGTCAGGTATTACCTAAGAGCAGGTTCCAGTATGCTGTGATTAAGTTAACAAACTAGTGACTTAAGTGACCAAGTATTACCTAAGAGTAGGTTCCAGCACTCTATGATTAAGTTAACAAACTAGTGACTAGGTATTACCTAAGAGCAGGTTCCAGTACTCTATGATTAAGTTAACAAACTAGTGACCAGGTATTACCTAAGAGCAGGTTCCAGTACTCTATGATTAAGTTAACAAACTAGTGACTAGGTATTACCTAAGAGCAGGTTCCAGTACTCTATGATTAAGTTAACAAACTAGTGACTAGGTATTACCTAAGAGCAGGTTCTCTGTGATTAAGTTAACAAACTAGTGACTAGGTATTACCTAAGTGCAGGTTCCAATACTTTGTGATTTAGTTTATTAGTTAACAAACTAGTGACTAGGTATTACCTAAGAGCAGGTTCTCTGTGATTAAGTTAACAAACTAGTGACCAAGTATTACCTAAGAGTAGGTTCCAGTACTCTATGATTAAGTTAACAAACTAATGACTAGGTATTACCTAAGAGTAGGTTCCAGTACTCTATGATTAAGTTAACAAACTAGTGACTAGGTATTACCTAAGAGTAGGTTCCAGTACTCTATGATTAAGTTAACAAACTAGTGACTAGGTATTACCTAAGAGTAGGTTCTAGTACTCCGTGATTAAGTTAACAAACTTGTGACTAGGTATTACCTAAGAGCAGGTTCCAGTACTCCATGTTGCCGAGAAGTTCCGGAAAGCCCAGTATCTGTGACAAGAGTATCCCAACTGTGACACCCAGCTGATGCAGGACACCCAGGGCTCCCCTGATGTTAGGTGTGGATATCTCCGACAGGTACATGGGGGTTAGTCCTGTATATAGGCCTAGAGGGGGTGTAAATATAAAGTTAATGAAGGGAGACCTCAGGTACATGGGGGTTAGTCCTGTGTACAGGCCTAGAGGGGGAGTTCAAATATTTTAATAAAAATTGTTACATTATAAGTTTAGTTTATATGTTGATATTTGATATTATATATGTTTGATTTTTGTCACAATCGATATTATCACAATTATTTAAATAATCAAGTCATACTGAAAACTGTATACATTTTCCTTCATCTTTTAGAACCTAGTGACTTAGACTGTTTACTTTGCAAACTGACATACAAACAATAAACAGACACATACACTAACACTTGCTGACATGAGTGAGTATAAACTAAAATACAATAATTTTAATTACATTTACACATATAAAAATAACTGACTATGAATACTCAATAAAATTTACTAACAGATAATTAACTTACAAAAAAAAAAAACATCGCCAAAATCATATTATCTACTAATACCAAAACCACCATATGACCTGAACATATTATCTACTAATACCAAAACCACCATATGACCTGAACATATTATCTACTAATACCAAAACCACCATATGACCTGAACATATTATCTACTAATACCAAAACCACCATATGACCTGAACATATTATCTACTAATACCAAAACCACCATATGACCTGAACATATTATCTACTAATACCAAAACCACCATATGACCTGAACATATCTACCAATACCAAAACCACCATATGACCCGAACACATCATCAACTAATACGTGTGAGGACTTACCACAGTTGATTCCAACAACAAATCTACCAACTATGATCATTTCGTAAGCCTCGGCTAAGTAGCTGAAATACATCAGCGCTGCCGCACACACTCCCGTCATGGTGTTCAACAGCATGCCTTTTTTTCTGAAACATAAGATTTCATCAAATTAAATTTCTGTTTCACTAAATAGTTAAACCACACAACACTTAGTATTGTAGTTGTAAGAAAAATTTTTTTTAGTTACAAAGATAGGTATTTAAGGTATTTCTACAAATGCTGGCAAATCAATACAGTGAAATTTTTTTTTGTCTAGTGTTGCTATTAGTATTAGGATTAACTTTCCAATGTTCAATATAGTATTTAAAGGTTTAACGATGTAATAAGCATAATAGGATTTGTGTTGCAATATGCATACAAGGATAATGTTGTAACAGGTGTACAAGGGAACAAATAACTTCCATACTACCCTGGTAAAAAAATAGAAGTTCTAGAAGTATTTACATTAGAATCCAGGTTAAAAAAAGGAAACTCAAAAACAAGTTCTAAAAGTATTTACAACATAATTTAGAAATGATTGAAGAAAACTCAAAAACACAGAAGTTCTAGAAGTACTTACAACTAAATTGAGATCTGATAAAGAAAACACAAGCACAAAAAAGCTCTAGAAGTATTTACAACAAAATTCAAACGAGATACAAGAAAACAATTAACATAGAAGTTCTAGAAGTGTTTACACTATAACTAAGATAAAGCACAGGTACCTTCCAAAAGTGTCTGCCCACCATCCTGCCAAAAGTCCACCCAGACATCCACCTGCGGCAAAGATGGCAACGATGAGGGCAAACAAATTTGTCATTTTCGTCTGGGACATTGGCTCTCCCGTCCGTCTTAACTCAGTCTCGTTCATAAAATTTTTAATGCTCTATTTAGGAACAACAGAAGTACATGTTTACACCTTTTAATAAATTTATAAACTTTTTTTTTATATTACATGGAATCAATATAAAATGAATATTAGATTATAACTCATGCCGAACAAAATTTCAAATATTTACAAATTTAACTAAACACTTAAAATATTATTACACCACCTATGCCTACATTTTTAAAAAAATATCAAATATAAATAAAATAACTTTTGAATATTTCACTGCGCCAACATCAATACTGTGATGGTTTATTAAACTAATCCTTTTAAAATTAAACTGCTACTTACCATTTCAGGTGAGTTGATGACGCCTGTGTTGTACCCAAACTGAAGAGAGCCAAGGACAGCACCCAACACTGACAGGCAGAGCTTCACTGTCATCTTCTGTAGAAAAAAAATAAGTCTGTTGAGGTCTAAAGGGTCATTCGTGACAACATCACACCACAAAGGCGAGGGGTTTCGGACTTTGTTGTTGATGAGAGGGGAGGGTTCTTAAAAAGTGATGACACTTTTATTTTAAAAAGTTATGTTTACAAATTCTAGCTGTTATTTTAAAAATATATAGTTTGATGAAATGAAATAAAAATGCTCAGTAGTTTAAAAAAGGAATTAGGAATTGTTGTTGACGAATCCACTATACTAACTAATCATGAAAAAAAAAAGATTTAACACACGTCCTTAATTAATTGACATAAATATACTGCCTACACTCTACACAAACCCTTGTTTTTCTCTAAAATAACTGATCTGGATTAAAAGAAGGTAGACTAGATCTGTATTTATTGCATTTTGTTACAAAGGACCAGAGTTTCTTCCAGGCATCTCTCCCCCCCCCCCCCCCCCCCCAGAAAAAAATTCTACCGCCCCCACCCCCACCGAAATGAAATTTATATAATTTATATAGAAAATATAGGCCTATACTTTTTACAGTGTCAGCCGCCCCCCCCCCCCCCCCCCAAGATCAAGATCTGCTATAATTTAGATTCTAGATCTAGCCTAGAACCTAGTCATTAAGTTAGTAGATCTAGTAATAAGTAGTCCTACTAATTATTTTAATAACTTTAATAAGTAGGCTAAATGATTAATTAAGTCACTTAAGTCAGTCATGTAAGTAAAAGTTAAAGTATTGTAAGTGGATCTAGATCTAGAAATCTAGATCTAGATCTAGATTTAGATCTAGATTTCTAGATCTAGATTCTAGATCTAGGATTTAGATCTAGATCTAGAATCTAGAATCAGTTTTATAATATTTGTCTAGATCTAGACTCTAGATTATTCTAGATCTAGTTATAGATCTAGATCTAGTTATTTATGCCGTACCAAACAAATGTTTATGATTATGTAACAAAACAAGGTAGACTACATAAAATTATTTAAAAATAGTTTAAAATAGTTTTAAGACTAAAATGAATTTAAATAAAACCACCAGTACCAGGCCCATTATTCATTATACAAAAGATACACAAATCAACATAAACATACTCTATCACGTGTAGATCTAGATCTAGATCCCGGCGCTGATTTTCCGTTTGATTTTCGTTCCATTTTGTCGTAAAGTTGAAAATAATAGCCAGGTTACTTTCTCTTACATAAGTGCGTCGTGTAACCGTAACGATAACGGCCGCGACTGAACGAAAAGACCTATGGACCTCTCACACGCTACACGGCATTTCTAGGTCAACGTGAACCCCTGGGGTGTGGGGGGCAATTTCGAATGATAGATTACTTTTTACTTTTGACCATGGATTTAGCCATTTAGTGAGATTTTAGATTTAAGACTTTCTTGATCTAAAATCTATTAGTATTAAATCTAGATCTAGAATCTAAATCTAGATCTAGATCTACTTGTACAATTTATAACAATGTATTTTCAAATTTTGTATTAGACTAGATCTAGATCTAGATCTACTTTATATTATATTATAGTTGTTAAACTATGAACATAAATAGTTATACCTATGATTGATGAAACTTTCTGTACTAGTCAAACAATGTAGGCCTATTAAAATTCTAATAATAATCAAATAATTAGATCTACGATGTGACAAGATAAATTTAAGTTTTAGGCCAAGTTCTCCTGTTCCCAGCATGATGTAATCGCTGTTTGTCGTCTGCTAGGTTAGGCTAGTCTATAATTTTGACAAATTGGAGGTGGAGTCTACGTACGTTATTTAAACTTCAACATGCATAGCCTAACATCCTAAACACAATTCTACGTAGGATTAAAATCTATTTGTAAAATCCTATTTTATTAAGTCTATAGTTAAGGGTCGGACTTCTGTTATGAGAGGGAGTGGCGAGGAGTCAGACAGCATGACGACACATAAAAACAACTTTTTACATAACGCTAGAAAATGAACTTTAACCGTTACTCAGCATTTTTAAAGAGCGTTTATGTAAGTTGTAGACCTAATAGAAATTGCTCAAAATACTATTATTCTCATTCTTGACTGAGCTTAATAGATATTTTAGAAAGACATCGATGGTTAAACAAGTTAATAAAAAGTCTAGTGACAATTTAAGCGCAATTTCCTTATGTTATCCATAACAATTTTTAATTTTTAATTTTTTGTAAATATCATCCTATAAATATAAATTCCTACACGATGCTCAGTTTAAATCATCCTAGGCCTACAAGATGCTCAGTTTAAATGTTCTTAATTAATTTTTTGTGACCGAACGAAAGGATGTTTTTGAAAACTTTCTTCGGCAATATTGGTCTAAATTATGGCAGGAATCGATTGGTAAATGTTTCAAGTCGCTAAGTGGTCTGGTTGCCGAGATATGGAGCAAAAACTGCATTTGTTCGAGGTTTTTTTTTACTTTTCCCGGAAATCCAGGAAGGAATTCCGATAATTTTTTTGGCCCTTAATCATCCTTGGAACTTGCTTAACATATTTGCTTTTGAAACTAGTCCTCGATATTGCTTCGTAGAGGAGGAGATACGACTTAAAGGCTGCGGACACACATCCATCCATCCAGAAATGACGAGTTATTAAACGCAATTTTTGCCAGTATGGAAATTGCGCTAAAAAAAATAAAGGTATAGGAGGGTGCATGCAGGCTAGACGTTACGTTATTTTAGGAGACGGGGCTGGCTTTCTGTGACGATTTGTGACGATGGGGAGGGTAAGGTAGCAAATAGTTTTAAAAAGCGTGGAGGATGTTATGGATGACCCCAATCTCCCCTGATAAAAAGGGTATTTAGGTAGACATAATAGATCTATCACTGGTAATCTCATTACATATATTCTTATGTGTAGGGTATATATGATTATAGGACCTATATAATTAAAATGGGACGGCGTGGTCGAATGGTAGAGCGTATGGTTGCTATTCTGATATTCTCGAGTTCGGATCTCGGTTCGGACTAGTGACTGTAGGCTCAGCGGCGTCGCTAGGTTGGGTGTCAACCGTTGCGGCACTTCGTGATGTAAACCCCCCCCCTCCTTAGAAACAAAGTATACATGTGTGTGTCGGCCTACATAGCCTATAATTATAATTTAAATATATGCCGCGTACATGTATGTGTATAAGCTTTAATCACTGCAGACTTATTTGTAACGATGTTTATAATATGTTAATAATACAGTGGATTAGCATTGTTTTCGTTATAGTGAGCACGTTTGCGTCATTGTGTCACCCCCCCCCCCCCCCCCTCTTGTAACAATTATTGATTTGTACTCAAAAGACAATTTAATGGATCTGGCAAAAAAGTCATTTTTTTTTCTGTACTTTTTGCAATTATTTGCTTTGGTGTCGCCACCACCCCCTTCGAACCATGGTGTCACCCCCCCCCCCCCCCCCCCCGCCCCGCCCCCGCTATGCCTCTGAGTCTGTAGGACGTCCGTGGGTCCACCCAGCTATGTTGGGTACCTAACTTACGTTGGGGAAAGTAAAGGCGGCTGGGCATAGTGACAACATTATCTCTTCATATGCCGAGGTCTCTCTTAAAGAGATACTTAGCGTCAGGCCTTCTTTACTATAATTGAAAACGGAAATTGGGCTATTGAAATAAGACATGAGTAATCGACGTGCAACATTCAAACAATGTTCGTGCTCTCCCAAAAGTCCGTAATTTTAGTTGAGCGCAGCTTAGATAGTTATGTAAATGACATTCATAGATTCAGCGTGCCGTTGCTTTGTTTTATATTCTGACCAACTCTTCTGTGTCTGTTCACACGTAGGTCTAGATCGATAGCATCCCTTTAAACAATGGTTCACTGTCAAACGTTGGCAGAGCTATGAATGGGTCATTGGATTGGGGGTGGGGGGGGAGGGGGCAATATAAATAAAAAAATTAAAAATAATATATATATATATATATATATATATATATATATATATATATATATATATATATATATATATATATATATATATATATATATATATATATATATATATATATATATATATATATATATATATATATATATATATATATATATATATATATATATATATATATATATATATATATATATATATATATATATATATATAATATTCAACTAGCTTATCAGTTGCGCTTAGCTGCAATCCAAGAAGAAAGAAAATGTAAGAATAATCGACAATCGTCAAATTAAAATATAATTTACATAGTGTCTATAAAAAAATTGAAACTTAAATTCATTTAAATATGGATACATTTAAATTGTCGTTTTAATGTTATTTATTTACTCTAGTGCTTGTCGGATGCACGATATAATAAATCAGGTTTTTCGACTCGTAAGAAGGCCACAAACAGTTGTCCCCAAGAGAAGCATAGATTCTCCAATTAACCACGGATGATCACGGATGCAAATTTTATAAGGGTTTCATCCACTTGTTTACTATTCGTGTATTTTAGACGTGCAGCTTGTTTTCTAGAACTGGGTTATTTAAATGTAAACAATGCCAGAACTCTATTTCTTGGATCTTTATTGTTGGGGCTCGTTTATTCTATACTAAAGCCCGGGCTCCTGTGTATGCTGCATGTAAAAGAATTGTGTGTACGTTGGTCACTCTCAGCTAGAATGAGATGCGATCCCCTGCTGACTTTAATCATCGATTGTAGTAGCCCACCGTATCACTAGTGTAAGGCGCACTTTAAAGCGAATGTAAGCGCCATAGTGCTAATTGGGAAAACCGGACGCTACGACATTTCGTTAGGTAGGCGAAATTTGAAACTTAGGATAAGATCTTATTCTCTGGATTCTCTCAAATTTCGAGTGATTTTCAATGAACGGAAATATTGCTTAATGCTAATGGACACCAGCGAGTTGACGAGATTCCTTCCATAATGTTGTTGGCATGGAATAAAAACGTGCTTTTTAGATTTAGACCGTAAAAAAAAAAAAAAAAAACTTAAGGGGTAAGCTTAAATTAATTTAGAAATTTTATATTTTTAGAATAAATGCTATAAAAGTTGCAAATCCAGAGAACTTGAAAATAATTTGTTGAGTTTAAGGCTACATTTCTATTTATTTTCATCAAGCCTAAGTTATAACCGGATGTTTCACTTTCATAAGACAAATATTGATTGGCTGTACAGTAACTTAGTGATCGATAACTATTTGTTTACAAAACTTTGCAGATCAAGTTTTTAAATAACAATGCAAATTTAAAACCACATGACCTACTTTTCTATTTTTAGCTTACAATGTGTACAATATAATGTATGGCGGCCTATCCAATAGCAGGATGCCATTGTTTATGTCGCCATTACACGTGAAAACCAAATTGTTTTTGCTTTTTTTTTTAAATTTTTATTTAGTTACCGAAAATATTAAAAACATCAAATACATCCAATCTTTAGTAAAGTCCGAAAAAAACCAGTCAGGCAGGATTTCATAACCATATTAATTGTAACTACGCTGTGCATGATTTTTAAATTAATTTATGGACCTCTCAAATACCTTTGAGACTTTTCTCGCTGGTGTCCATTGCGCTTTCTGAAAAAAGATCTATTCTAGCTGATCGATTTCTTCGAAACTTTTCATGTAGGTCTAGACTCGATGACATTGCACTGTGACACACGATTTGGCTGAATTAGATGTTTATTTAGCTCTCTAAAATTAATCAATGTTTCCTATATAAAGCACAATTTTCCGCGCTATTATACAAACATTATTGGTGGGCAATTATATTTTTGTACGCGATTTTATTCTATTTTAAAAATGTAATATACGAGAAAGTTTAAGGGAGATGACTCACGCTGTTTTTGTTAAAAGTATCCATTCTGGCATAGACGAGCTATTAAACGCATCAATGATTGAGTTGTTTTTCATTATACCCACTTAATAAAACGGCTCTTTTTCAAAAACACCATCTGTCTGTAATACCCCTTTTAATCTGATGTCAAATTATTCGCATACACAAAAAAAGGAATTATAAATGGTTAATTAACCATTTAACCCTTTATCTACTGACGGTACTTATAAGTACCACTTTAATTAAATGCCTGTATTATTTTTAATTTAATACAAATTTTAAAAATTATTGAAGTAATTAATAGTATTATCTCCCCTGAGTCGCCGGTAGTCGGAGGTATCAATGTTTTTTGAAAATTACTGGTGTGGCGCCATTTTCAATGTCTTGCTATATCGGTAGTTCACAATTTTTCTGCACATTTCTCACATACGTTCTTGATTTCCCTTTGTTTTACCTTATTTTTCAAGTTTTCAACCCCAAATATTTTTTATTGGCAACTTCAATAGTCAGGCAAACGCATTTAACTTCTAGTTATACAATTTTTATCAAATTGTCTTTGTATTAGATCGATGTTTACAAGTGGACTTATAAGTACCGTCAGGGCACACGGTCATATTTTTAGGATTTTTAGAAAATGGCAGATTTTTTATGTGGAGTTACATAAGTATTGTCTTGAGAATTAATTATCGAAATGTACTCAAAAAATGATATTTACACATTTATAAGAAGTTTAGCATATGGTTTACCTAAGAAATATTGTAATTACATGTTAATTTCTAGTAGTAAAAAATAACAAGAATAAAGGTATCAGTTGCAGGCTCGTTTACAAGGTTTAGTTTACTTCATTTGTATACCAAAGCCTAGTTCTAGTTGTAAGATTTAATTTGTTAGTTATATTTACTGCACTAAACTGTCTTGCCTACAACAACTAGCATATACGTAATGTATACTTGTAGGCTAGTAATAGTCCATACTTCTGCATATAGTATAGATCAATATGGTAAATTTTAATCAGTAAACAGAAAGGAGTAGGCCACTACGGCTATCCTAGACACATTGAGCTCACTTCTATTTATGAACTTTGCACTGTAGTGTAGACTTGTCATAACATTCTAGTAGGGTACAATTATACTAGTATTACTTGTAGTTGCTTGCTGAATGACTAGGCTTTTGTTTGTTAATGCGGCTCATTGTACTAGCTATTGGAAGCTTCCAGCAAAATCATGTTCATTCCGGCAACCGTTGCTACACCAGAAAGACCACAGACAAGATTTAGGGAGCATGACATGTCGACTACTTTTGCTGTGTTTGAGGTCTAAGATGTGTTCCGATAGAAAATCCAGTAAAAATCGTACTCAAAATATTCTTTTGTGCTGTATTCATGTGTGAAAATTACAAAAAAGTGATTGTTATAATGATTGCCATGTTATTAGTTAATAAATTGTATCGTTTGTTCCTGTTTTGTAAAAAAAAAAATTTGAAAAAAATGTCCTAGTTTACTGACGGTACTTATAAGTACCAATATCTGTTTGGGCCATTAAAAATTTATGAAATGAAATTTCCTTCGATATATGCTTTGAATGTGCCAAAAGCAATATAGTAACCAATTGTTTAAATAAAAATCTCATTCAGAACATAATTCCGTAAATAAAGGGTTAATTTATGCATTCATTTATGCCGAATGGGGTTGAGAATCATAACGTGTAAACTGGGACATGTAAATGTAATCAATAGAACCTCACGAGCCGATTCATTCAACAGAGGTAGTCACGTTTTTCTAGCCTTCTGCCAAGTTTTTTTTTCTGCTCTGTTTATTTCGTCGTGTAGGCCCAATGGGTAATCTCAATAGTAATGACGTCAACGGCGTTACAGTACGCAGTTGTCATAATGCGTGCTTGATTTACTCCTTTGTATTGGATTGAAACGACAAGTTTGGGGCCTAGTTCACATAAGTTAACTTAATCACAATACAACCACATTAGCACGCGTTAATGACTTGCTTCACATAGCCTAATCTAAACTACATCAACACGACATTTGTGTACGCTCGGGACATAAGCCACAATAAAATACAAAACTGAGACATCAGATAAAATTTCCCTCTTTAGCTTACGGACCAACACTACGGTAATCTGTAGCTACGGTGTCGTAGTTTGGGAGGGGCAAGTCACAAGAGTGCGTTGTTTTGTACATAAAGAAAAATATATACAGATCTCTATGGGCCTACAGTACACACACGCACAGACAGACAGACAGACAGACAGTCAGTCAGACAGACAGACGGACAGACGGACAGGCGGACAGACAGACAGACAGACAGACAGACAGACAGACAGACAGACAGACAGACAGACAGAAAGACAGACAGACAGACAGACAGACAGAAAAAAAGACAAAAATAAAGACAGACAGACAGACAGGCGGACGGACGGACGGACAGACAGACAGACAGACAGAAAGACAGACGGACAGACAGACAAACACAGATACACAAATTATATATATATATATATATATATATATATATATATATATATATATGTATATATTATATATATATTTATTTATAAATGTGTGTGTGTGTGTTTGTTGTATGTGTTTGGAGGTCGAGGGGAGGAACATTCCGTCTGTGTTCTATAAACTGCTCTGCTCCGCATAAAGAAGTTTTGTTGTAAATTGACACTTTGACAAACATTTTTTTGTACCCCGTGTTTTCTGCACTGATGTTGTATGGGCCTGACATCTAGAGTGGCTAGATTCTAGTCGAGAAATCCAAGTCGTCTGGTAGCAGTGTTTCTTCCAGATTTTTTTCTATATAAATTTCATTTCGTTCATCAGTACAGGCGCATGGGCACCGTCGTATGGAATTTTACGTTGACAAACTTGGTGGACGCCAGGATGTATGCACTGAACCGTGAACAAATCTTATAAGAACCCCCCCCCCCCCGCCCCCACCCCCGTGCCAAGGTTATGTCTCAACAACAGACCGATTGTTAAATAAAACTGTTTCAATTCATTATAAACAAATCACGAACTCTATACTGTACGTTGTTTTTTTTTTAAAGTGTGAATTTGAACACATATTTCTAGGAAGTCTTAGTGTTAAGAATAAATAGCAGAACACTTCTAATAGAACAGTTTGTAAAAAAAATAATAATTATGGGATGTTGCTTTGGTAGGTATGTTGCCATATGACAACATAAAGCGTATAAGGGTCAAGGCACAGTTTAGCAAGTGCATTCACTCAATAATAACGACAGTTTAGAGAGAAAAATAAAATTAGACAGCGAAGATTGATAGGGCACGCCATTAGAAAACAGATGAGTGACATTTGTTAGTTCACACTATTAGACTCCCCCCCCCCCCCCTGCACACACACACACATCACTAGACAGTCATTAGAGGGTTAATTGGTTGGAAGCGGTGAATGAGGGGGAAGGGCAGGCGTGATCATTTAAATAGGACATTAGAAAGTAGCATTGCGTCCAAAGTCTTGATAAAACTGTAGCGATGGAAGTACTGATATAAAACAAAAACAAAAGACAACAAAAACAGTAACATTTGAAGTATTGCTAAAAAAAAGTAACAACAAAACAGTAACGGTTGAAGTATTGATAAAATAAATGCATGTTATACCAGAGGCTTAGCAAGGAGGGGGGGGGGGAGACATATATCCCAGTCGCCGACCTTAAGGGGCGCCAAAATGGGTTGAAAAAAAATAAATTGAAAGGTTGAGTGGGGGGGGGGGGGGGGTGCAAATCGAAATCTTGAGGGGGGGGGCTGCTAATCGAAATCTTGAAGGGGGGGGGGGGTGCAAAACGAAAGTTTGTCCCCGGGCGCCGGGAAGGGTCGCTACGCCTCTGTGTTACCCACCCAAAGAGGTAGCCCAGAGCTACGTGACTCTGGCCTAGTTTGCAGTCAGCAAGTTGGCAGTCAGCAAGTTGGCAGTCAGCAAGTTGGCAGTCAGCAAGTTGGCAGTCAACAAGTTGGCAGTCAGCAAGTTGGCAGTCAACAAGTTGGCAGTCAACAAGTTGGCAGTCAGCAAGTTGGCAGTCAACAAGTTGGCAGTCAGCAAGTTGGCAGTCAACAAGTTGGCAGTCAACAAGTTGGCAGTCAGCAAGTTGGCAGTCAACAAGTTGGCAGTCAACAAGTTGGCAGTCAACAAGTTGGCAGTCAGCAAGTTGGCAGTCAACAAGTTGGCAGTCAACAAGTTGGCAGTCAACAAGTTGGCAGTCAGCAAGTTGGCAGTCAACAAGTTGGCAGTCAGCAAGTTGGCAGTCAGCAAGTTGGCAGTCAGCAAGTTGGCAGTCAACAAGTTGGCAGTCAGCAAGTTGGCAGTCAACAAGTTGGCAGTCAACAAGTTGGCAGTCAACAAGTTGGCAGTCAGCAAGTTGGCAGTCAACAAGTTGGCAGTCAGCAAGTTGGCAGTCAGCAAGTTGGCAGTCAGCAAGTTGGCAGTCAGCAAGTTGGCAGTCAAAACAAAGTTCTCAGTCCTATCACGTTGTCGTGACACACCGCCGCTTCTAATCGCTGCTTTATCTCTTTTATTTATTCGTGCACCAACCACACCCTCCACACCCTTCACCAGCGACAGTAGCGGAAAATATTGTAAATATTGTAGACACAAACGTCGGTAATAGCCTTTTTTTTTACTTGACATATCTTATCTCATGACGTATCACTTGACTTATCATCTATCACTTGGATTATCATCTAAATATCACTTGACTTATCATCTAAATATCACTTGACTTATCATCTGACGTATCACTTGACTTATCATCTCACTGCTCACTTGATTTACATGACGTATCGCATGACTTATTGCATGACTCATCACATACTTATCACAAGACTTTTCAATTGACTTATCACATAACTTATTCTTATTACATGACTTATCATCTGACTTATAACATGACTTGTCATCTGACTTATCACATGACTTATAATCTGACGTATTACATGACTTATCACATGACTCATACCATGACTTATAATCTGACTTATCACATGACTTATAATCTGACTTATCACATGACTTTTCACAGGACTAATACCATGACTTATAATCTGACTTATCACATGACTTTTCACAGGACTAATACCATGACTTATAATCTGACTTATCACTTGACTTATCACATGACTTACCACGTGAGATATGAACATTTATGTGAAATGTAAACTTGTTTCCATCCTCAACTCTTATCAATTCTTCCTTTTACTTTACTTTATGGTGTCAACATTACACCCTGCTCTACCCCATATCAATTCTTCCTTTTACTTTACTTTATGGCGTCAACATTACACCCTGCCCTACCCCTTATCAATTCTTCCTTTTACTTTATGGCGTCAACATTACACTCTGCCCTACCCTATATCAATTCTTCCTTTTACTTTTCTTTATGGTGTCAACTTTACACCCTGCCACCCCATATCAATTCTTCCTTTTACTTTATGGCGTCAACATTACACCCTGCCACCCCATATCAATTCTTCCTTTTACTTTTCTTTATGGTGTCAACTTTACACACTGCCACCCCATATCAATTCTTCCTTTTACTATATGGCGTCAACATTACACCCTGCCACCCCATATCAATTCTTCCTTTTACTTTATGGTGTCAACATTACACCCTGCCCTATCCCATATCAATTCTTCCTTTTACTTTTCTTTATGGTGTCAACATTACACCCTGCCCTACCCCATATCAATTCTTCCTTTTACCTATCTTTATGGTGTCAACATTACTCCCTGCCCTAACCCATATCAATTCTTCCTTTTACCTTTCTTTATGGTGTCAACATTACTCCCTGCCCTAACCCATATCAATTCTTCCTTTTACCTTTCTTTATGGTGTCAACATTACTCCCTGCCCTAACCCATATCAATTCTTCCTTTTACTTTTCTTTATGGTGTCAACATTACTCCCTGCCCTAACCCATATCAATTCTTCCTTTTACCTTTCTTTATGGTGTCAACATTACTCCCTGCCCTAACCCATATCAATTCTTCCTTTTACCTTTCTTTATGGTGTCAACATTACACCATGCCCTACCCCCTCAGATATTGTTCCTCCCCAACCCCCTCTCCAGAATGCCTTCTTTATACAATAAAACACAATATAAAAACATGAATACATACATTTGCAAAGAATACAATATATTTTAAAACAGCAGAAGTGAAATACAATGTTTTAAGTCTGATATCAAAAGAAAAATAGACCACAAACAAAAATATATCTTTGAATACTGCTTACTTTTCAAGTATTCCATGGAGTTACTATTTATAAATATTTTATTAACTGTTTTTTTTGTTACTTGTCACTCCACAACTATTGTTTCATTACACCCAAGTGTTTGTTTACTTGTAGTCTAATGTAGTCTTGGTTAAGTTCTGTCTCAAACGCAAGTTTTAAGTGCAAGGAAATTGTAAGGGAAGTAACTGCAAATACAGGGGAAGTAATTTATGCAGCATTTGACTGATATGTTTGTTAATATTTTTATTTCATAAAATAATATACTAATATCATTTTAATAACAAATTAAAATGTTTTACACACTGATCTCAAACTATATTTTAATTAGTAAATAATTATTGTATTTTAAATATTTTTTAAAAGTAAATATGTATCTTATCATTGGTTCAATACAACCAACACTTAAAAAAGGTTTATGGATATAGTTCATCCTTACACTTCTAATATGTTATGTTCACTGTTTTTTGTGTGCGTGTGTTAGATAGTAAAAAAAAAATCTTTAAAAAAAATAGAATTTGAATTAACGTATAAAAAATATATTTTCCACAAACAACTATAATAGGATTTATGGTTTGATTTCGTCTAAACGCCCCTGTACTTACCATGATGTGACGCCTGTAATTGCCTGTTACCTGAACATTTGTGTGGAACCTGTCACACAACCCAGCACCTGTATAAAGGCTCCTTACCTTAACGTCAGTTCACTTGTGTAACACACGTACACATCTCTGTATGCTTATCTTGCTACCAGACTACACGGTTGGTACTTTAAAGTATCTGCAGTGTGTTTTTCGTCATACGTGTGTATGGGGTCGGTGTGGTCAAGTCGGTAAAAGCTCATAGTTGCTAAACCGAAAAGTCTCGAGTTCGAACCCTCGGGCAGTTGAGGCTCGTTAGCTGGGTACAGCCACTCTTCTAGGAGAGACAACTCCAAAATCAAACAACTGCTGCCTTGTATATTGTTATTTGTTGGACAAAGGCTATGGAAGCAAATCCAAAAAGAAAGGCAGGCTTGTTAAAATTCGAAAAAGTTTTGAGTTCAAACCCTCTGGCAGATAAGGCTCCATCCCCTCCAACACTAAAAATTAAGAACGAAGAAGAAGAAAAAAAAAGAAGAGTCATACGTTTATATCTCTCAACACATAATGTATGCATGGTCTCATTACAGCTGCCTTTGTAATCATTAGCACATTAATCAACATTGATTAAATCATTAGCACATTAATCAACATTGATTAAATCATTAGCACATTAATCAACATTGATTAAATTATCAGCACATTAATGAACATTGAATAAATTATTAGCACATTAATTAATATTAATCAACGTATGATTAACTCAAAACGGTTTTATGAGGTAAACGAATTTTCCTGCATTCTAACAGCGATTGGTACATAACGGTGTGATGGTATGTCTTTATGTTACTGCCTGACTACTGCTGATGTATCTCTTGGTAGGAGACTTAGTACTTTTATGAATGTATATGAACACAACCAATAGGCATCCACCTGCATTAATGTAGAGTCTATGTCTGTGGCTAGATGCTTTTGTTCATGTCCTTACCTATATAGCCGACTTTAACAGATAATAAACTACCATCTATCCATGTTTATTTATCCATGGCTTATGGATAGTTGTTTATGTTACTTGACTATTTGGTTCTTGTTCTTGACTAAAGTCTGCAAGACGTCCCTGAGCCCACCCAGCTCTAATGGGTACCTGACACACGTTAGAGAAAGTAAAAGAAAGCAGCATACGGAGCTGACTACATCATGCTAGGCCAAGAAACATATGAAATCTACTTCATCTGCTCCATGATACTTTAGGTTTGCAAGGGGGACTTTTTATGACTTTGGTAAGTTGTTTATTTAAGCATGACTGTAGTACAGTGGTTTATTTTAGCATGACTTTGGTACAGTGGTTTATTTATGCATGACTGTAGTACAGTGGTTTATTTAACCATGATTTTGGTACAGTGGTTTATTTAAGCATGACTTTGGTACAGTGGTTTATTTTTTTGTCCCGGGGACAAACTTTCAATTTGGCGCCCCCTGGGAGCAAATGTCCAATTTGCACCCCCCCCCCCCTCAAACTTTTGATTTGCACCCACCCCCTCAAACTTTCGATTTGCACACCCCCCCCCTCCCGCAAACTATTTATAAAGCAAAAATGCAGCTAAAATGACATTTTCATTTGTTTTTACAACCCATTTTGGCGCCCCCTAAGGGGGGGGGGGGCCAGAAATTTTTGTTGCGGGGTACGCTTTAAATGGTAGTAGATCACGTGATCAAACACGACACTCTCACAGCAGCCCTAACAGTCATGTATAAATGTGTCATCTAGTCCATATGGTCTTTGTGCTAAATTTCTCTTTTGCACATTTTTCTTTGTTTTTTTTTCTGGTTGCGCATTTTTCTGTTTCTGTTTGCGCTTTTTTCCGTTTGCGCTTTTTTCTGTGTGCGCTTTTTTCTGTTTGCGCTTTTTTCCGTTTGCGCTTTTTTCTGTTTGCGCTTTTTTCTGTGTGCGCTTTTTTCTGTGTGCGCTTTTTTCCGTTTGCGCTTTTTTCTGTTTGCGCTTTTTTCCGTTTGCGCTTTTTTCCGTGTGCGCTTTTTTCTGTTTGCGCTTTTTTCCGTTTGCGCTTTTTTCTCTTTGCGCTTTTTTCCGTTTGCGCTTTTTTCTGTTTGCACTTTTTTCTGTGTGCGCTTTTTTCTCTTTGCGCTTTTTTCTGTTTGCGCTTTTTTCTCTTTGCGCTTTTTTCCAGTGTGCGCTTTTTTCTCTTTGCGCTTTTTTCCGTTTGCGCTTTTTTCTGTTTGCGCTTTTTTCTGTCTGCGCTTTTTTCTCTTTGCGCTTTTTTCCGTTTGCGCTTTTTTCTCTTTGCGCTTTTTTCTGTGTGCGCTTTTTTCTCTTTGCGCTTTTTTCCGTGTGCGCTTATTTCAGTTGCGCTTTTTGATTTGCGCTTTTTTCCGTTGCGCTTTTTTCCGTTGCGGTTCTTTCTGGGAACCTAATAATATATACGTTAAACAACTATTGGTTCAATTCAAAATCAATATTATATTTACCGGATGACACCATTTGTGTGGGGGGGGGGGGGGAGTGACACCAAGAAAAAAAATTGCAAGATACGATCACGAAAATGGGGGAGGTGCAGAGGCGTAGCAATGGGGGGGGGGGGGGGGGCAGGGGGGTACATATGTCCCCGGGCGCCGACCTTAGGGGGCGCCAAAATGGGTTGTAAAAACAAATGAAAATGTCATTTTAGCTGCATTTTTGCTTTATAAATAGTTTGCGGGAGGGGGGGGTGTGCAAATCGAAAGTTTGAGGGGGTGGGTGCAAATCAAAAGTTTGAGGGGGGGGGTGCAAATTGGACATTTGCTCTCAGGGGGCGCCAAATTGAAAGTTTGTCCCCGGGCGCCGGGAAGGGTCGCTTCGCCTCTGGGGAGGTGGGTGACACCATGACGTAACCTGAAAAATATAGAGAAAACAATGCTACACCCAGCCGTATTAACAATCGATTATAGATAAACATCATTAAATTAAATGTGAACACTTTAAAGTTTTTTACCGGGGGGGGGGGGGGGTTGAGAGGGTGAAACCAACTGCAAAATGTACAGAGAAACACAAATTGGGGGGGGGGTGACACCATGAGGTACCGCACCGTTTGACACCCGACCTAGCGACGCCACTGACTTAAATTACCGAATTAATCGATTAAATACATGGCAGTGCACCGTGGGAATCGGGAGAAGTTTAGGGGTGGGGGTGGAAGGGGTTTATCTCATGATTGTTTATCAAAAAGTATTGGGATGTATACCGTACTCTAGTATGTTTGATCTACGTGATCTCATGTAGAACCGAAGTGTGCATTTTGCGTAAAGGGAAACTAAGGCGGCTTGCGCTTTTAACTTACACACAATATAAATCAAATGCCAAATAAACATAAATAGATAAATTAGACTTCACCTGTCCTATAACGGGAAGAGATTCATTATGTGATTGAACAATCACATTGCGGTACAGTAAATCAAACAATTCACTGTAGGTATATATACATATACATATATATATATATATATGTTATATATATATATATATATATATATATATAACATATATATATATGTATAAATGTATATATATATATGTATATATATACTATATATATATATATATATATATATATATATATATATATATATATATATATATATATATATATATATATATATATATATATAAACATATATACATATATATATATGTATATATATCTATATATATATGTATATTATCCTGTCTAAAGTTTATATAACATATTAAAAATTCTTAATTATTAGGTGCTTTTTACTATTTGGAGAATACACATTTTTGCGCCCTTCCCGCTATTGATAGCGCGCTAGGCGACCGCCTAGTTCGCTTATAAGTAACGCTGGCCCTGCGTTTAAAGTATTTATTGGTTTCAGTACATAGTTTCCAATACTGACGTGAATAACATTATAGTATGCAAAAACAAAAGACGGAACGTAAAGCATTATATATTGCTAATTAGCGAAACAATAGTTGTGTGTTTAAAATAATTGTTACTTTAGCGAATGAGAAAATATACTGAATACTTAAGTGAATGATAAAATATACTGAATACTTAAGTGAATGATAAAATATACTGAATACTTAAGTGAATGAGAAAATATACTGAATACTTAAGTGAATGAGAAAATATACTGAATACTTAAGTGAATGAGAAAATATACTGAATACTTAAGTGAATGAGAAAATATACTGAATACTTAAGTGAATGAGAAAATATACTGAATACTTAAGTGAATGAGAAAATATACTGAATACTTAAGTGAATGCGAAAATATACTGAATACTTAAGTGAATGATAAAATATACTGAATACTTAAGTGCCTGAGAAAATATACTGAATACTTAAGTGAATGATAAAATATACTGAATACTTAAGTGAATGAGAAAATATACTGAATACTTAAGTGAATGAGAAAATATACTGAATACTTAAGTGAATGATAAAATATACTGAATACTTAAGTGAATGATAAAATATACTGAATACTTAAGTGAATGAGAAAATATACTGAATACTTAAGTGAATGAGAAAATATACTGAATACTTAAGCTCAGACTTGTCATGGGGCAGATTGGTCCTTTGAAATTTGTTCGCGTTGTAGAAATATCAGGTCAAGTTTGAGAAAGTTACCTTCACAGATTGTGTTGTTGTTTGGTGTGTAAAGTAAGAAATGGTGAACATGACAAACGAAGTAGACTTCACGCTGTTAGTACGTAAACTAAACAAGGACAAATTGTGATAGCAAAACAAAATGAGATGCCATGTTTTAGAAAGGAAAATATACCGACCATACAAGCGATTCCCACATAAACAAATCGAGTGTATTAAACAAACTGCTGTATCTGTTGTTGTTTTTATGATAATTTACTATACAGACTTAGACCTAGTCCTCGTTGCTCCTTATGGAACATAGGGCCTCCACCATTTCCTTCCATTTCTTCCTATCCCCGGCTATTAATTTTGCCATCTCCCAAGACATCCCTGTTGGCTTCAGTTCTTCGAAAAAACTCCGCCTCCAGGTCTGTCTTGGGCGCCCTCCCTTCCGCATTCCCAAGGGGTTCCACTCAAGTGCCTGGTGTTCCACATCGCCATTTCCTCCTTCTTATTTGCATTGTCATAGGCTCTTGCCTTGCTTTTGTAATTTACTATACAGACACAAGCTTGGGTCAAAACCTTTTATCTAATTTTACCATTCTTATAAACTATAAACTAACAGCATTTTTAAACAAATCGATTTTGATATATCATGACAGTAAAACGCAGTATAGTTTGTTGTATAATAAAAAACATAGTCTTTACCTTTACTATAATTAAACTGTAGTCCTATAAGTTTTAATAAAGCGGCAACACAAGAAAAAAAATTCAACTTAATTTATTATTAACTCATATAAATAGAGTCACGAAACAATTGAATTCTGCTATTCACTATCAATAAAAGTAACAATCTTTTAATTTGAATATATATATATATATATATATTCAAATTCAAATATATATATATATATATATATATATATATATATATATATATATATATATATATAAATATATATATATATATATATATTCAAATATATATATATATATATATATATATATATATATATATATATATATATATATATATATATATATATATATATATATATATATATATATATATGGTAGTCCCTGAGTAGTAAAGGGCAACAGCCAGACTCAGCTTTGGTCAGCCAGAATTTCTTCCAGGTATCACTTCGGGGGGGGGGGGGGAGTACCCCCGAAGAAAGTCTTCCGACCCCCCCCCCCCTCCCGGAACGTAATGTAGTTCGTATAGAAAATATATACTTTAAACTGTGTGTCCCTTCCCCCCACCCCGGAAAATGTAGTCCGCTACCCAACCCTCGAAAATATCAACTTGCCCCCTCACCCCCCCCCCCCGCGCCACCGGAGAAAAATGTCTGAAAGAAACACTGTGGGTAGCTCTCTTTTTTGCAATCACGAAATTCCGACAGCCCTTGCCTCTTCTCCTCTATTGTCCTTCTGTAATAGCCTTGGCCAAACTACTTCCATTTCCTCTGGGGATTCCAGACTAACGCTTGCCTCCTACTGTTGTCATCTTCCTATCTAAGGCCATCCGTAGTCTTGATTTTTTACAATAAGGGACGCTATTCATGTTTTTTCTCACTTGCTACTTAAATCATGTTTACTTCCCTTATATTTGATTTTCATTAGAGGTTTTAAATATTTTAAGGGTTGAAATAGTTCATTTCACAATGTTAGTAACTTAAATGATCAACATTATACAAATTAAAAATAATATAGGTTTTTTTTTTCAAAAAATTTCTATTATTAAAATAACAGTGTGAGATTTTAATTCGTTTCAGTGAACGTTTAGCACATAAACCACTGTACCACAGTCATTCTTAAATAAACCACTGTATCAAAGTCATGCTTAATAAACCACTGTACCAAATTCATGCATAAATAAACAACTGTACCCCAGTCATGCATAAATAAACCACGGTACTACAGTCATGCATAAATAAACCACTGTACCAAAGTCATGCTTAAATAAACCACTGTACCAAAGTCATGCATAAATAAACCACAGTACCAAAGTCATGCTTAAATAAACCACTGTACCAAAGTCATGCTAAAATAAACCACTGTACCAAAGTCATGCTAAAATAAACCACTGTACCAAAGTCATGCTTAAATAAACCACTGTACCAAAATCATGGTTAAATAAACCACTGTACTACAGTCATGCATAAATAAACCACTGTACCAAAGTCATGCTAAAATAAACCACTGTACTACAGTCATGCTTAAATAAACAACTTACCAAAGTCATAAAAAGTCCCCCTTGCAAACCTAAAGTATCATGGAGCAGATGAAGTAGATTTCATATGTTTCTTGGCCTAGCATGATGTAGTCAGCTCCGTATGCTGCTTTCTTTTACTTTCTCTAACGTGTGTCAGGTACCCATTAGAGCTGGGTGGGCTCAGGGACGTCTTGCAGACTTTAGTCAAGAACAAGAACCAAATAGTCAAGTAACATAAACAACTATCCATAAGCCATGGATAAATAAACATGGATAGATGGTAGTTTATTATCTGTTAAAGTCGGCTATATAGGTAAGGACATGAACAAAAGCATCTAGCCACAGACATAGACTCTACATTAATGCAGGTGGATGCCTATTGGTTGTGTTCATATACATTCATAAAAGTACTAAGTCTCCTACCAAGAGATACATCAGCAGTAGTCAGGCAGTAACATAAAGACATACCATCACACCGTTATGTACCAATCGCTGTTAGAATGCAGGAAAATTCGTTTACCTCATGAAACCGTTTTGAGTTAATCATACGTTGATTAATATTAATTAATGTGCTAATAATTTATTCAATGTTCATTAATGTGCTGATAATTTAATCAATGTTGATTAATGTGCTAATGATTTAATCAATGTTGATTAATGTGCTAATGATTACAAAGGCAGCTGTAATGAGACCATGCATACATTATGTGTTGAGAGATATAAACGTATGACTCTTCTTTTTTTTTCTTCTTCTTCGTTCTTAATTTTTAGTGTTGGAGGGGATGGAGCCTTATCTGCCAGAGGGTTTGAACTCAAAACTTTTTCGAATTTTAACAAGCCTGCCTTTCTTTTTGGATTTGCTTCCATAGCCTTTGTCCAACAAATAACAATATACAAGGCAGCAGTTGTTTGATTTTGGAGTTGTCTCTCCTAGAAGAGTGGCTGTACCCAGCTAACGAGCCTCAACTGCCCGAGGGTTCGAACTCGAGACTTTTCGGTGTAGCAACTATGAGCTTTTACCGACTTGACCACACCGACCCCATACACACGTATGACGAAAAACACACTGCAGATACTTTAAAGTACCAACCGTGTAGTCTGGTAGCAAGATAAGCATACAGAGATGTGTACGTGTGTTACACAAGTGAACTGACGTTAAGGTAAGGAGCCTTTATACAGGTGCTAAGTTGTGTGACAGGTTCCACACAAATGTTCAGGTAACAGGCAATTACAGGCGTCACATCATGGTAAGTACAGGGGCGTTTAGACGAAATCAAACCATAAATCCTATTATAGTTGTTTGTGGAAAATATATTTTTTATACGTTAATTCAAATTCTATTTTTTTTAAAGATTTTTTTTTTACTATCTAATACACGCACACAAAAAACAGTGAACATAACATATTAGAAGTGTAAGGATGAACTATATCCATAAACCTTTTTTAAGTGTTGGTTGTATTGAACCAATGATAAGATACATATTTACTTTTAAAAAATATTTAAAATACAATAATTATTTACTAATTAAAATATAGTTTGAGATCAGTGTGTAAAACATTTTAATTTGTTATTAAAATGATATTAGTATATTATTTTATGAAATAAAAATATTAACAAACATATCAGTCAAATGCTGCATAAATTACTTCCCCTGTATTTGCAGTTACTTCCCTTACAATTTCCTTGCACTTAAAACTTGCGTTTGAGACAGAACTTAACCAAGACTACATTAGACTACAAGTAAACAAACACTTGGGTGTAATGAAACAATAGTTGTGGAGTGACAAGTAACAAAAAAAAACAGTTAATAAAATATTTATAAATAGTAACTCCATGGAATACTTGAAAAGTAAGCAGTATTCAAAGATATATTTTTGTTTGTGGTCTATTTTTCTTTTGATATCAGACTTAAAACATTGTATTTCACTTCTGCTGTTTTAAAATATATTGTATTCTTTGCAAATGTATGTATTCATGTTTTTATATTGTGTTTTATTGTATAAAGAAGGCATTCTGGAGAGGGGGTTGGGGAGGAACAATATCTGAGGGGTAGAGCATGGTGTAATGTTGACACCATAAAGAAAGGTAAAAGGAAGAATTGATATGGGTTAGGGCAGGGAGTAATGTTGACACCATAAAGAAAGGTAAAAGGAAGAATTGATATGGGTTAGGGCAGGGAGTAATGTTGACACCATAAAGAAAGGTAAAAGGAAGAATTGATATGGGTTAGGGCAGGGAGTAATGTTGACACCATAAAGAAAAGTAAAAGGAAGAATTGATATGGGTTAGGGCAGGGAGTAATGTTGACACCATAAAGAAAGGTAAAAGGAAGAATTGATATGGGTTAGGGCAGGGAGTAATGTTGACACCATAAAGAAAGGTAAAAGGAAGAATTGATATGGGTTAGGGCAGGGAGTAATGTTGACACCATAAAGATAGGTAAAAGGAAGAATTGATATGGGGTAGGGCAGGGTGTAATGTTGACACCATAAAGAAAAGTAAAAGGAAGAATTGATATGGGATAGGGCAGGGTGTAATGTTGACACCATAAAGTAAAAGGAAGAATTGATATGGGGTGGCAGGGTGTAATGTTGACGCCATAAAGTAAAAGGAAGAATTGATATGGGGTGGCAGTGTGTAAAGTTGACACCATAAAGAAAAGTAAAAGGAAGAATTGATATGGGGTGGCAGGGTGTAATGTTGACGCCATAAAGTAAAAGGAAGAATTGATATGGGGTGGCAGGGTGTAAAGTTGACACCATAAAGAAAAGTAAAAGGAAGAATTGATATAGGGTAGGGCAGAGTGTAATGTTGACGCCATAAAGTAAAAGGAAGAATTGATAAGGGGTAGGGCAGGGTGTAATGTTGACGCCATAAAGTAAAGTAAAAGGAAGAATTGATATGGGGTAGAGCAGGGTGTAATGTTGACACCATAAAGTAAAGTAAAAGGAAGAATTGATATGGGGTAGAGCAGGGTGTAATGTTGACACCATAAAGTAAAGTAAAAGGAAGAATTGATAAGAGTTGAGGATGGAAACAAGTTTACATTTCACATAAATGTTCATATCTCACGTGGTAAGTCATGTGATAAGTCAAGTGATAAGTCAGATTATAAGTCATGGTATTAGTCCTGTGAAAAGTCATGTGATAAGTCAGATTATGTCATGGTATTAGTCCTGTGAAAAGTCATGTGATAAGTCAGATTATAAGTCATGTGATAAGTCAGATTATAAGTCATGGTATGAGTCATGTGATAAGTCATGTAATACGTCAGATTATAAGTCATGTGATAAGTCAGATGACAAGTCATGTTATAAGTCAGATGATAAGTCATGTAATAAGAATAAGTTATGTGATAAGTCAATTGAAAAGTCTTGTGATAAGTATGTGATGAGTCATGCAATAAGTCATGCGATACGTCATGTAAATCAAGTGAGCAGTGAGATGATAAGTCAAGTGATACGTCAGATGATAAGTCAAGTGATATTTAGATGATAAGTCAAGTGATATTTAGATGATAATCCAAGTGATAGATGATAAGTCAAGTGATACGTCATGAGATAAGATATGTCAAGTAAAAAAAAAGGCTATTACCGACGTTTGTGTCTACAATATTTACAATATTTTCCGCTACTGTCGCTGGTGAAGGGTGTGGAGGGTGTGGTTGGTGCACGAATAAATAAAAGAGATAAAGCAGCGAGTATCGTGTTATGTTTACTTTTATGTTTTTTTTATGAATATTATTTCTTTTAAATATATTACCTTCTTTTGTTATGTCATTCTTTAATATATATTTTTAAAAAATAATTAAGAAAAGTAATTGCTTTTTAATTTGTTTAGTACAAATATATTAAAAGGAGCTTATGAGCACCCCTATTTAAAAAAGCGCAAAGAGAAAAAAGCGCACACAGAAAAAAGCGCAAACAGAAAAAAGCGCAAACGGAAAAAAGCGCAAAGAGAAAAAAGCGCAAACGGAAAAAAGCGCAAACAGAAAAAAGCGCACACGGAAAAAAGCGCAAACGGAAAAAAGCGCAAACGGAAAAAAGCGCAAAGACTCTAGTTACATCAGCTGGTCAAAAGAATATAAAACGTGAAAGCTATGTATGTGTAATGGTTTGTCGTGTTATGTTTACTTTTATGTTTTTTTTATGAATATTATTTCTTTTAAATATATTACCTTCTTTTGTTATGTCATTCTTTAATATATATTTTAAAAAAATAATTAAGAAAAGTAATTGCTTTTTAATTTGTTTAGTACAAATATATTAAAAGGAGCTTATGAGCACCCCTATTTAACAATGTTAAAAAGGGAAATAAGTCATGGAAGTCTTTTGAGCGTTTGTCTATCTTACACACTACAACTCAGGCATATATTTTTTTCACACAACAGCGTGTGTTAGCTACTGTATAACATCACTACTGTAGTAGATCTGTTTGTTATTTACAAAAGCCTTTACCGTCAAGTCAAAAATGCAAGAAAATTATTTTTTTAACTACAGTATTTCATTATGGTCGGCTATGGGCCCATAAATGGCGTGGGCTCCCCCGCATTGCGGGGTCTGGCGGCACTGTAGTTCCGCCCAGAAGGAAAAGGGGGGGCGGGGGTGACATATGTACCCGGGCGCCGACGTAAAGGGGCGCCAAAATGGGTTGGAAAAATAAATTGAAAGCTTGAGGGGGGTGCAAATCGAAAATTTGAGGGGGGGGGGGGGGGGGGTGCAAATAGAAATCTTGAGAGGGGGTGCAAATCGAAAGTTTGTCCCCGGGCTCCGGGAAGGGTCGCTACGCCTCTGGTTCCGCCCCTATATAAGAGCTATGTAAAGGGTATTACACGCTTTTAAAAAAAAAAAAAAAAAACCTGACCAAGATGTATGAACGAGGATTTTACCATTGCTCTTGAGCAGTGCTTAAAGTTGAGTCGCAACATTTGGAATAAACTGGCAAGCAAAGCGCATATTTAGCTAGGCAAGACCTGAAATGTATATTTAGTAGTTTACATTGGCCGGCAAATTAAGATGTCGTGAATATTTGATGATGAACAAGACACAGCGAAGATTTCAACTTAGGTTAAATTGGTTTTTAAGGAAATGATAAAAATGAGACAGCTGGTCAATGAAATAACCAGTGGCGTAGGCAAAGGGGGTTAGGGGGGTTGGGGGGTTATAACCCCTCCCATTTACTCAAACCCCTATATATATATATATATATATATATATATATATATATATATATATATGTGTGTGTGTGTGTGTGTGTGTGTGTGTGTGTGTGTGGTAAAATATTTGAACCCCTCCTATGACCAACTTCTGGCTACGCCACTGAAATAGACAATGCCGCTGGAGGGATTCTGTTGATCGTTGGGTTAGCATACAATAGAAATATAACACATGTGTTTTAATTAACCCTTATGTTTGCTTGTATACAGGGATCGTGTGTGTGTTACGGCTCTAAGGCGATGTAGTTGCATAAAAGCGATTTATAACAGGGACATTGAAAGAAATGCTTGTTAGAAATTGTAATTAAAAAGAATATTATTGTATTAGTCTGAGTGGGAAGACGTATGCAAAGTGTGATTATATGATGTGTGTGTATGATTGCATTTTCTTGACAGAGTGGTTGTATGTATGATAGTGATATAGTAGAGTGTAATTGCTTTGCAATTCAGAATGAAGTTATACTTTATAGCTGAAAAAGATTTGCTGTTAAATCAATACTTTGTGTACAGTTTGTGTACAGTTTGTGTACAGTTTGTGTACAGCTTGTGTACAGTTTATGTACAGTTTGAGTACAGTTTGTGTACAGTTTGTGTACAGTTTGTGTACAGTTTTTGTACAGCTTGTGTATAGCTTGTGTACAGTTTGTGTACAGTTTGTGTACAGTTTTTGTACAGCTTGTGTACAGCTTGTGTACAGTTTGTGTACAGTTTGTGTACAGCTTGTGTACAGCTTGTGTACAGTTTATGTACAGCTTGTGTACAGCTTGTGTACATTTTGTGTACAGTTTTTGTACAGCTTGTGTATAGCTTGTGTACAGTTTGTGTACAGTTTTTGTACAGCTTGTGTACAGCTTGTGTACAGTTTGTGTACAGCTTGTGTACAGCTTGTGTACAGCTTGTGTACAGTTTATGTACAGCTTGTGTACAGCTTGTGTACATTTTGTGTACAGTTTGTGTATAATATCTAAAACCCCGACAGCAGCCATACATGGAGCATATCTCGGTAGCTAGAGGCTATCTGTATAAAACTACTCACTTAGTCTCTAGCGCAGTACCATCTTTCAAAGCACCAATTTTTCCTAGATGTAAAGATTTATGTAGGCTCACATCATTAATTTAAAAAAAATCAAAACCTCACTGACAAAATAATTATATAAAAATAATTCTGATTTCGGTCTAAACCAGGGGTCGGCAATCTTTTGAAGCGGAAAAGCCAAAAGTTACATTTTTCAAAATTTCCCTGGTTTTAAAGAGCCACTAACATTATTTTTATTACAGTTTTTTTTAATTTTTTATTAAGATTATTAGTATTTGTTCAAGGAGCTGGAGAGCCGCATCTTGATGTCAAAAGAGCCGCATGCGGCTCGCGAGCCGCAGGTTGCCGACCCCTGGTCTAACTGTCTCATTTTTACAAGCTTTTATTTAGTTCATAAAGTCTGTTAGTGGATTTGTGGCAAATCATGTAACTCAATTTTGACCGACTTCTATTGGAGTGATTTCGTTCAAACTTTTTATATACCTTCTTCTTTGATCCAAATGCATGATTATCTATTTTTAAAATAAAATATAATTAGACATTCAATTAGTCAATAAAAATCTAATAAACAGGTTCGAAACTAAGGTTGTTATTATAAAGGTTTTTATATTTGTTTTATTTCTACCGTTAACTCTCATTTAGATTGAGTTTAAAAAAAAAGTTTGTGTGAGCTATTTTAAATTCTGGCTGACCTCTTACATGCATGAGTGATTTTGATGTAACATATTGCCTAAAATAAAATATTTACCTATGAAGACGAGAAGAAACACCAACAAAATACGCGCATAAGTTTTCATATTTCTCTCAGTATCTCGCGTGTATTGCCCAGTGAAGAGATGCCGACGTATGTCCGTCCACGTCCCCATCCAGTTATATGGGCTCACACAGGTGACGTGCGTGTTACTGATAGGGTTTTCAAATCACGTGATTTTTTAATGGGCGGAGCTTGGCTCAGAACTCACAGTAATCTCGATTTTCTAAAATACTAACAGGGGTTTCCAAACTTTTCAGCCCGAGGGCCGCATTAACTATCAAATATCAGTTCAGGTGCCAGTTTCTCAGGCATCTATTTGTGGTGGCGGAGGTACTTAGATGCACACTTTTTTGTATTAGAAAAGTCTTTCATTGGAAAAAACTTATAAAAACCCACCCTTCCTTCTTTGAACTTGTCTCTAAGGATCTCATTTGCTTACAATTCAATAACTTCTATTTGCAGTTCATCTGGGCAACTGGCCATATTTGCTTCAAAGGGGTTTTGAAACACTCTCACTTCTTCTGCCTTTGAATCCAAGTCAGAAAACCGCTACTGAAACTGCTGCAGCTGGAGGTCTTTGATGATCTCGTATGTAAATGACGTGGGGTACTCATGAAGATTTTGCACTGCTGAAAGTGCGTCAAGTTGTTGGCCTTTACTTGTTCCAAATACATGACAAGTTTGGATCTGAAGGCCTTAAGGTAGGTGTATAGATCAGAAACTAGATATCTCTTGGAGTTTTAGGTTCAGAAAATTAAAATGACTAGTTATGCCTGCATTAGAGACCAATTTCTATACCCACTCTTCATCAGACATTAATGGCTGTGGCCTGCCTTTACTTTCCAGGAAGTCACCAATTTCCTTTCTTAACTTAAATACTCTGCTCAGAGCTTTCTCGCAAATTAGCCATCTCACTGCTGTGTAATATGGTAAATCTTGCGATTCCGTGTTGGTTTTTTGACATGTCTCTGAACTTTCTGTGGTTGAGCCCATGTGGCAGTATGAAATTCACCGTGTTCACCAAATGATTCAGTACACTGCTAATGTCCAAATATTTAGCACACAAAGCTTGCTGGTGAATAATACAGTGCAGGAACATTGGTTGTAGAATATTTTTCTCATTCGCTTGTCCAACCAAGCCTTTCTTTATGCCACTCATGTCCTTTCCTCAATCAACTGTCATGCAACTGAGGTTAGTCCAGTCCAAGTTATAATCAGCAAATGTTTTCTTTAACTCATTGAATATATCCTCTCCGGTAACAGTGCCATATATATTATGCAGGGAAGCCAGCTCTTGTGTTATGTTCATGTCTTCATACACACCTCTAATGAACACAAGCAGTTTAGAGGTAGAACAGCTGCCCAGCGACTCATCCATTGCAATTGAAATATGGCGAAACTTGCTTGAATTTTTCGCTATTAGAGTCGCAATGTTTTCACCAATGTCTGCAACACGACGGGCAATGATATTTGCACCCAAAGCTACATTTTCAAATTGTTTTCAATTTTATGTGCACAGTTCCTCAGCCATCACCAACAAACATTTTTTTTTCTGTGGACAAAAAGATCGCCGGATGAGAGGACATCGCGGGCCGCATTCGGCCCGCGGGCCGTAGTTTGGAGACCCCTGTACTAAATTACCTAATGGTTTATTACATGCAGAATTTACACCCATTACAATTTCTTAGTAGAATATGAATGGATTATTTTCCCCCAAACTTGTGAACTATAACGATAAGAAGGGAGGAATGCAATTTCTGGTTGAATTCCATTAAATTCAGAATGTTTATTTTTTTATTTTTATTTTTTTGTATAGAGCCACTAAAGCTAATTCTTCATTACAACAATTTTTTCTACCCGTAATAGGTGCGTAATAGTTGCGAAACGTTGCCCGTTGATTTCTATAAACAATTCTGAATTTAAATCATGCTTTTTTTTCCTGTCCATTTCAGTGCCCAAAACTGCCATAATGGACACAACCGAGAAAAGTCTCGAAATTATTCGAAAGGCTCATTAAGTATTTTAAAAATTACACACGATTTTATTAAAATAAATATGGTTATAAAAATCTGAGTGCTTGATTTTTGTTGGACTTAAATAAAGATAGAAGTAATTGATGTTTTAAGTATTTTCGGTATACATGTATACTTAGGTAGGGCCTTGTATTGTAAAAGGTATATTTATGTAGGTATACTAAGGTAGGTTCTTGTTATGAGACAGGAATACTAAGGTACTTCCTAAAGTACTAAGACGCATAAGTAAGTAGGGATTGTATTTTATTTCTGTTGAGTAGCTCGCCTCCCAGCTTCGGAAATCGCTTTTCTTACGATGTGTACATACACACACATTACGCGTTTAATTACGGAAATCGTTGGTCTTACGATGTGTACATACACACAAATTACGCGTTTAATTACGGAAATCGTTGGTCTTACGATGTGTACATACACACAAATTACGCGTTTAATTACGGAAATCTTTGGTCTTACGATGTGTACATACACACAAATTACGCGTTTAAATTACGGTGTGTGGTCTAGCGGTAGAAAGCTGGACTGCTAACCCGAAAGTCTCGAGTTCGAATATGGGCTCAAGCCAGTAGACCGTCCCTGAGTCCACCCAACTCAGATGGGTACCTAACTCACGTTAGGGAAAGGAAAGGCGGCTTGGTATAGTGCTGACCACACTATCTCTTCATATGCCGAGGTCACAGAAACAAGTGAACTCTACTTCACTTGCCCTATAGACCGTTAGGTTTGAAAAGGGAACTTTACTTTTTACTTTTACGGTGTGTACATACACACAAATTTACGCGTTTAATTACGGAAATCGCTGATCTTACGGTGTGTACATAAACACAAATTTACGCGTTTAATTACGGAAATCGCTGATCTTACGGTGTGTACATTCATACACATTTACGCGTTTAATTACGGAAATCGCTGATCTTACGTTGTGTACATACACACAAATTACGCGTTTAATTACCCTCACGAGATGGTGTCTATTATACTAACAGTAAGTCGATTGTAGGGCAACTGTAGTGCAATGCAATTTTCACATAGAAAATAAAATAAATTAAAAAAAAAAACTCTTTTGTGTACATGTAATTAAAAAGTTTGGTTTATTTTTTTCGATTTGGAATTTGATAAAAATTCACCAGATTTAAGTAATAATTCATGATGATTATTTCTATAAATGGTTTCAACGACCAATTCACGATAACATATTTCTAAAAATGGCTTCAACGACCAATTCACGATGAATATTTCTAAAAATGGCTTCACCGACCAATTCACGATTAAATATTTCTAAAAATGGCTTCAACGACCAATTCACGATGAATATTTCTAAAAATGGCTTCACCGATCAATTCACGATTAAATATTTCTAAAAATGGCTTCAACGACCAAGTTCTCATGTTGACTATGGACATATTGTACCAGCCGCCCCCCCCCCCCCCCCCCCCCCCCCCCCCGCCGTGATAAAGATTAACATGAGTCATCATATTAAAAAAAAACTTTGCGGGATTTCAACTAAACCTACACTGCTTGGTCTTGCTAATGACAAAATTATAATTGAACTAATCGTGCGCCTGCACACACACAGACAAACAAAGAGACTACATTCTAATATAAGAATATGTAGGGTTGGAAGGGTACTTCTAGTGCAATAGGACTATAGAAATATAGAAGTTTGTAACAAAGGCGATCGTTTTTCGATTTTCTAAGAAAATGCTTTATGAAAATATGATATGAAATTATCGTAAACAGAGCGAAACACCCTTTCCGGTTACCGGCAATCGCCCGAAATGTGACAGAAAACACGTAAATTCGTAGTTCTTTACGAAAGGTTTCATTATTAATGTTTTAAAACGGTTTTTTTTTTCTTTCATTTACGCTGCGTGTTTACATCCCCCGCCTATCTGTGGCAGCCTTTGGTTACGACCTGACCCACTCACGACCCGACCCACTCACGACCTGATCTCTTCACGACCTGACCCACTCACGACATGACCCACTCACGACCTGACCCACTCACGACCTGACCCACTCACGACCTGACCCACTCACGACCTGACCCCCTCACGACCTGACCCACTCACGACATGACCCACTCACGACCTGACCCACTCACGACCTGACCCACTCACGACCTGACCCACTCACAACCTGACCCACTCATAACCTGACCCACTCACGACCTAACCCCCTCACGACCTGACCCACTCACAACCTGACCCCCTCACGACCTGACCCACTTACGTCCTGACCCACTCACGACCTGACCCACTCACGACCTGACCCACTCACGACCTGACCTCTTCACGACCTAACCCACTCACGACCTGAACCACTCACGACCTGACCCACTCACGACCTAAACCACTCACGACCTGACCCCCTCACGACCTGAACCACTCACGACCTGACCCCCTAACGACCTGACCCACTCACGTCCTGACCCACTCACGACCTGACCCACTCACGACCTGACCCACTCACGACCTGACCCCCTCACGACCTGACCCCCTCACGACCTGACCCACTCACGACCTGACCCACTCTCGACCTGACCCTCTCACGACCTGACCCACTCACGACTTGACCCACTCACGACCTGACCCACTCACGACCTGACCCACTCACGACCTGACCCACTCACGACCTGACCCACTCACGACCTGACCCACTCACGACCTGACCCACTCACGACCTGACCCACTCACGACCTGACCCACTCACGACCTGACCCACTCACGATTTGACCCCCTCACGACCTGACCCACTCACGACCTGACCCACTCACGACCTGACCCCCTCACGACCTGACCCCCACTCGACCTAACCCCTTCACGACCTGACCCACTCACGACCTGACCCATCACGACCTGACCCCCACACGACCTGACCCCCTCACGACCTACCCCCTCACGACCTGACCCACTCACGACCTGACCCCCTCACGACCTGACCCACTCACAACCTGACCCCCTCACGACCTGACCCACTCACGACCTGACCCACTTACGACCTGACCTACTCACGAACTACCTTGACCTTGTTTTCACTATAGGGCTATGGTCTCGAAATCTACTAGCTGCATCGTTCGAGAACGAGAAGTTGTGACCTACTTACAAGCCCTATTGCAAACACCCAGTCACTGCTAAAATCAGGCTCGCGACAAACAAACAAACAAACAAACAAACAGAAAGGCCAGCAAACAAACACCAATAGGTATTTTAAGCGGTGGCCATCTGGGATGTGACGTCATTAACGTTTCCACACAATTAATTTCCCCTACATTTCTACATCATCGATTCGCTTCACATTTTACATTATCAATACTTTACACATGTCAACACCATCATCATCTTTTTCGTACCTAATTAAGTACTACGTGTCAACTTATTACGTCCCATCCAGACCGTTTAAACCGGCATACACTGTCAGCATTAACAAAAACTTTATATTATTAAGAGATGCGTTCACTAGAAGGTCGTCCATAAATGACGTCCCACTCGTATGGGGGAGGGGGGTCCGTAATTTTGTGACGGTGTGTGATAAAGGGGAGGGGTTCAGATGGTGCAACGTCACACTTTTGCATTATAAAAAAGCAATGTTAGAAAAAAGGAATTTTAGACTTTATTTTGCGTTTTAGAAAACTGTTTTAATACATTGTAATAGGAATTGATTAAAATTCTCAATTTTGACATAGTTCTGATAAGATTTTGGCAAAATTTCGATGTTTACAAAAATTAAACTGCTATTTTGAGAGGGGTTGTAGGGTGAGGTGTGACGTCATTTTAGGGGGGGGGGGGGGGTCTGGCTTTTTGTGACGACGTGTGACGGAGGGGAGGGGGGAGGTAAAAATCGTCAAAAAAAGCGTGACGTCATTTATGGATGACCTCTAGTGACATATACCGTATGTGTAGCTGGATCTCGAACTCAGTACTTGCAGTAAAACACTCTCCCATTTGATTGTTTCAACATGGCACTTGAACTTGTGTAGCAACAATATGGTGGGAATAAAACGTCATTTTACCTTCGGTCCAACCTGTTCTCAGTTCCCACTGTCGTTTTGCTTGACAAATTGATACTTATATTATGATTGTGTGTTGATATTTTTTTAAATTTAATCTGAGCAACTTCTTGATAATTTATTATTTAATCTGACCAATGATTTGATAATTCTTAATTTAATCTGACCAACTATTTGATAATTTATTTTATTTATTATTTAATCTGACCAATGATTTGATAATTTTTAATTTAATCTGACCAACTATTTGATAATTCATTGTATTTATTATTTAATCTGACCAATGATTTGATAATTTTTAAGTTAATCTGACCAACTGTTTGATAATTTATTATATTTATTATTTAATCTAACCAATAATTTGATATATAGTAATTTAATCTGACCAACTATTTGATCATTCTTAATTTAATCTGACCAACTGTTGATAATTTATTATATTTATTATTTAATCTGACCAGTGGTTTGATATTACATAATAACAGTGTTTCTTCCAGACTTTTTTCTCCGGGGGGCACTTGTAATTTTCGGGTGGGGGGGGGGGGGTAGACTTTCTTCGGTGGGGGGGGGGGGCAGACACTGTTAAAAGTATATATTTTCTATACAAATTATATAAATTTCATTTCGTTCGGGGGGGGGGGGGGCGGTTAAAGAGAAGAAGATGCCTGGAAGAAACTCTGGAAGAGATGTCTGGAACAAACTGCATAATATAATTTGACCGTGAATGTAAAAATATTGTAAAACTTTCGTCTCTGTAGCACCTAACACAAGCAACTCAGTGAAAAGCAATCAAGTGCAAAATATTTAAAAGAATTTCAACATGTTTACAAAACTTTAGCATGAAACATGTTATAATAGAAGTAAAATTGTAGACTTGGAAGAACAACAAAATGAAAACATAACCAAAATCAGCAAAATATGATGTTCTAGACTTGTGAAAAGTATGTGGTTGACAGTTGAAGAAAGTAACTTCTATCAAGACTAAATGCTTTTATTAAAACGCTATAAGAAAAATAAAATTTCGCTGCTGTATAATTTAGCTAAAAATGAGTAAAAATTTAATTGGCAGTATTTTTTCTGGTTGCCATGACAACCAAAATAAACTCAACACCTCACTAGTGGACCTAATTGGTTATAATTGAACAAACTTAAATGTGAACCCCAAAAAGGGAAAGAAATCGCCTTCAAATGGTTACACATCAAACATCGTATACATATAACTCACATCCCTGCAAGGAATCTCTTCCACAGCGTAGCCGTCAGGAAACTGACCAGCAGAGATCTTGTCCCTATAGATATGACCATCGTACGCAGCGCAAATCTCGTACTCATAAGACCTTCTGGCCACGGCCAGGCTGTCACGTGGTACAGGCACCCTGACACCCTCAAACACGTCCTCGGTTAGAGGGAAAAATAAGTTTTTCGGGTGGATGAAAGTGTTTCGAGACACGGGGTTGTCTGCCCATATGTAAGTCTCGTCCATACTGTAGAAGAAGATATCCATAAAGGGGTAAGACAGGTTGGTGTAGAGAAACTTCCAGTGGAAGCTACGCTTCTGCCAGATCCGGAAACCTTCGATACACGACAACGTTTGTTTGACTAGCTCCCAGTGGACGCTGGCCACACCAATGTCAAGGTCATCGTCCCAGGGGATGAACCCCCCGTGTCTCTTGACACCCAGCAGTGACCCGTCGATGAGAAAATGTCCGACACCGACCTGGTCCAGAGCCTTTGCTGCCACCTTATACAGGTACAAGTTGTCCACTTTTTGGCTCAGGTTTAGCGCAGGTAAGTAACGGCCATGACCTTTCTTTAATGACCTGATTTGAGATTCGTTGTTCCTGAGGTAAGAATAGGTCAGTATAGCTGAGGTGTTGATATCTTGTTTCGTTATTTTCGGCTTGTTTATATTCAAACATGTCATGTTTGTGAACATTCCCTCTGGTATATTTTCTCCAGCAAGATGTATCCTTACTAAGTCAACAGTAGGCAATTTTTTCCAGGCAGAAAAAAACACTTTGCCAAACACAAAGTTTCGAACTGGGATGACGAAGATTACAGAATAGAGCGTCGCCATCACAAACATCAGCCATACATACATTTTCAACTTCGATATCCATATCATATGCCTGACAGCAGAAACATTTTTAATCGCACATTGAAACATTTTTCAATTTAAATATATGTTAAAAATTTATTATCGTAAACCCTTTTAGAGTATTTTATTAATTTACATACATTTGACTAGAGAGAAAACTTGTTTTGTTTTTTGAACTAACAGAGTGTGACAGATTATATAAGACGGAACTCCTCGATGGACTGACCAATCGTGACATCTGTTGTAGAGATCCTTATGGTCAGGGAGTTTTTTATCCAAGATTTTTTATCTTCACGTTTAAAGATCTGAAAAAAATAAAACAATCGTTAAAAAAATGCATCATTTTCTACACCAGCTTGACTACAAACACGAAGTGTCCCAACACATAAGTAGCTCGATGTGTGTGTCTGTTTGTGGGCATCGAGAGAGAGAGTCAAGGGAAACAACCAAAGAAATACTAAACACAGCAGGCCAAAAAGCTGAGAGCGGAAAGTAATTAAAAAAATAAAGTGGCTTTTCGGATTAAAATATTTCTTTTTTAAAAAAAATTCTTTTGTCTTCCCATCATCACAGCTGTTATAGTTATTTAAATAGTAGTGGATAATAATTATTTTCTACTTTTTAGTGCATTATTACATAAAAGCTTGTTATTTAAACATTTTTTAGGATTTTTTTTCCAGTACTTCAGTTGTTTAAAATGTACAATAGAGTTGCATGACTAAAAACCATTGCGCACCGAATGAACGTGATAATGAACGTATAATAGCGCGGAATAGTTGGGTAAGCCTGCCAACTAATTTGGTACAATTTGTAATTAATTCATAAAAAAATAGTTAGGCAACAAATTACGTCAAATTTAATGTCATGTTGCATTGTGTTTATGTCTTGACTCACGTACCAACTATGAACCGAATCTATCAGTCAAAAGTGCCCGAAATTTCGCTCGGGCGTTTCGATCTAGACTGACGACAGACAGAATCGGTGAGTTTAGTAAAAGCTTGTAAATAAAAAGCATTCTTCTTTTTATAACAGACAAGAATTAAAAAATAAACCGAGAGTGATCTCCCCTAAACTTTTTCGAATATAACACAACGGGAGATGGCACATCACGATAAAGAAATGATTTTTTATCTATTTTTAATTACATAAACTTTTTAAAATAGAATAAAATCTCGTAGAAAAAGTGAACGAAAAACAGTATGTGTATAATAGTGCGGAATATTATTAGTACTTTATAAATTCATATGTTTTTTTTTTTTTGAGAAATCGGAAATAGCGTAAAATACTACTTCCGGTAAACGAAAATTACTCAAAATTTGAACGAAGACAAAAATTTTACATTTTACTTATATGAGAAATTTCGTTTATCTATCTGAAAAAATACTCAAGTTAAAGGCTTTTGAAAAATTGAAAGTAGAATAATTTTTACTTGCCATTATTGGAAATCGTAGAAAAGTTAATACAGGGCAACTAAATTGATATAATACTTATATACGACATTTCATCAACCTAGCTGTTACGGTACTCAAGTTATCGTGTTTACAGACACACATACACACACAGACATACGGACAGAATTGCAAAATCCAGTTTTTCCGACTCGATTACGCATAAAACGCCAAATTTTTTATATATTAGGATTTATAATTCTTGCCCGATTAAAATAAGTCCTCTATACTCCGGATGTGATGAAGGACTGAGGAGTAAAGCGATGAAAACTGAAAATTTCATGCGATTTTTGAGCACGATTACAATGCTTTCTCTATACTCTGTATACTCTGTATACGAAAAAGTAAAAATATTATGTGAGCTGTTTTCCTTAAACAAGGGATGTAACTACTAAACAATTCAACAACTTCTCAGTTTTCCTACCTTGTTTATTTGATCGCATACAGCGCTAACCCTTCTGTAATAAATAAACAAATCCTTTGCAAGAATATTTAGTGTGTATTACACGTTACCAACAAGTTCTAACAGCTGTTAATAAAAGTAATTCAGCTTAAATCATAAGAGTGGAACAATTGAATGTACTTTGAGACATTTGATGAAAAGCAAGAATCACTTTTGTTTACAGTAAATTGCTCAAAATTTGAAAGACACTTACGCAGATGATCTTTGCATTTTCGTCCATTTTATTAAAATGGTGTTCAATTGATCTTGTTCACACAGGAGTAAAGTAAAACATTATTTCCGGTTTCCTAATTAATTTTTAGGAATTAAATAAACTTGTGTCCAAATTAGTCTTACCCAACTTTTCCGCACTATTTTACGCGCTTTGTCATGTTCATTAGGTGCGTAATGGTTTTTAGTCATGCAACTCTATTGTTAATTTTAACAAACTTAAAGTACTGAACAATAAACAGGGAGTGATCTCGTAGAATCTCGTAGAAAAAAGAATTGCGCACCAAGTGAATGCCAAACAAATGTGCATAATACTGCGGAATATTATTAGTACTTTAAATTCACATGCCTTTGTTGAGAAATCGGAAATAGTGTAAATTACTACATCCGGTCAACGGAAATTACTCAAAATTTGAAAGAAGGCAGAGAAGTATATATTTTACTTATATGTGAAATGTCATTTATCTATCTAAAACAGTACTCAAGTTATAGGCTTTTGAAAAATTTAGAGTAGAAAAAGTTCCACTTTCGTTTATCGGAAATCGCTGAAAATTTGTTACTTAACTACAAATTTGATATAATACTTATATATGAAATTTCATCAACCTAGCTGTAACGGTACTCAAGTTGTCGTGTTCACAGACACATACATACACAAATATACACATTTTGTTTGGTGTTCACTTGGTGCGCAATTCTTTTTTTTTCTACGAGATTCTATTCTATGTAAAAAGTTTAAGTAATTAAAAATGGATTTAAAAATCATGTCTATACCCCATGTTGCCATCCCTCGTAGTGTTATATAAGAATATTCGAGAAAGTTTAGGGGAGATGACTCCCGGTTTATTTATTAATATAGATGACATTTAGTCCACCTGACTGAAACGATACGCACGTTATCGGTTTTTAAGAAAACGGAAATGGTGTAATGACCATGTACCAGATATCGGAAATCGCTAAAAAAATGGAAAGAAACCTTTTATAAAAATCTTTTACTTATGTATGAAATTTCGTCCCAAAAATGGATAGAGACCTACATATATGATCTTACTCCTTCAAATGAAGTCGAGTCCACCCTAATGAAAGGGTACCCACTTTATCGTGTTAACAGACAGACAGACACACATACAGACACACACAGGCGCACATACATGCACAAACATGCACATACACACATACACACAAACGCATACAAGCACAAACACACACACAGACACGCCGAGAAGTTAAACAAAATAAAACAATGTCCATGCAGGAATAACTCCTCAAGTTACGATCAGGTAAAAAAGGATTGTTTCAATATTTAAAAAAAAAACTGCAACAATAGCACAGTATGCATTACACCACGTTTACAGTTGCGACATGTATACTATACATGTCTAGAAAAAAATCTTCCCAATAAACAAGTTCTGATAATATAAGCTTTTGCGAAGTTTTGAAGTTTTTTGTTTCAAGACGTGTATACAAAACATGTCGCAGGTGTAAACGTGCCGTTAGACAAGCATGCTCTGAAACGGGCTATAAATACAATACATAACACAATCCCATGTCGAGTCTCCACTGTTAATAGGAGGGTGGGGGGGGGGGGGGGGGGAGGCGACGAGGGATTTCAACATAACAACTTCCTGATGTGCACACAAAAAATGTATACAACAAGGTGAAATCCGTAAACTTTACAATACACCTTCCAGTCATAAAACAGAAAGTAAACCATTACTGACGCTAATATGTAAATGTGATTCAAGTAATAAATCATCGAATTCTAAAAAGATGTGTATATTCGACGCAAGAGAACCAAATGAAGTTTTGAAAATTGTGTACGTGTGTACCTTTACCTACTTTACAAAGCTCAATTAATATTAAAACAATACATTTTAGTAATTTCTAAAATTAAATTAACGAAAATTGACTCAATCGAAATTTAGTACCTTCATTCAATGTTTACCTACAATCTTTACCTACAATACAAAGCTCCATTAATATTATAGCAGCTTTCTTTTTAAAACAAAGAAATACATTTGGTAATTTTTAAATTAAATTAACGAAAATGAACTCAATCAAAATTTTATAGCTTCATTTCATGTTTCATTCAATATATATATATATATATATATATATATATATATATATATATATATATATATATATATATATATATATGTGTGTGTGTGTGTTTGTAGGTGTGTGTGTGTATGTATGTATAAATGAACTAAAGTACATAATGCTAAAAACTGACACAGGGCCCATACATACAGACGGAAATACATATCTTGCCAATAACTAAATAAATACATCCATACACAACACCAACAAAACAAAGAAACACAGTTTTATAAAGACACATGCCCACACAAGGAAGGCTGATAAAATAAATTCATCATACACAAATACATTAGGAAAATACAAACTAACGGAAGCCAAACAAACCAGACACTGTAGCCTTCAACACTGCAGAAAGCTATCAGTCTTGTTTTATGTTATATAGATCTAGTAAACCTTAATCATCACATCATCTTTTCTGTGCGTGCCAAAGTCACATGGGGTAGATGCAACAGAGTTCACGTGTTTCAATGACCTCAACTACCATGGGGTAGGTATATGTGGTCAGCACTAAGCTCAGCCGTCTTTGTTTCCTTAATATAACCCAGGGATCCATCAGGAAAACTAAATTTGTAATTAATAATTTCCCAATTCAAATTATGAAAATAAAAAATTAATTACGTTAGTTAACATTATTTCAACCGGAATAGTTACATTTATGTATATTGAATATTTTGTGTTAAATTTTCTTAAATTCTATATGAGTCACTACCTATACAGACGTCCGTAGAATAAAACACAACAAAACAACAAACAACGAGGGCTGGCTCACAGACGTGTGTAGAGCACCGGAAGTGTGTTGTGTCTGACACAGGCCGTCCAGCACACGGATCCTGTATTGATCGACTCTGTACGTCTGCTGGCTCACCCTTCCCAAAATTGTGCTGGCGGACAGAACGTAGGACAGAGGTCATCGTGACCGTGTGTGTGTGTGGGGGGTGGGGGTGGGGGGATGGGGGTTTGGTGTGTGTGGGTGGTGCGGGTGCATGTGATGTGGTGTTGAGTGGGTATTGTGTGATGAGTGTGTGGCGAGTGTGTGGGGGTTAGTGTGGTGGTGTTTGGTGTGGTGTGTGGGTGGTGAGCGGGGAGGTGTGTGGGGTGGTGTTTAGGTGGTGAGTGGGGTGGTAAAAATGTGTTGTGGGTGGTGTGTGATGAGTGTGGGGGGGGGTGAGTGTGGTGTGGTAGTGTATGGGTGGTGAGTGGGGTGGTATGTGGGTGGTGAGTGTGGTGGTGTGTGGCTAGTGAGTAGGATTGTGTTTGTGGTAAGTGGGATGGTAAAAATATGTTGTATGTGGTGAGTGTGTGTGGGGGTTAGAGTGGTGGTGTGTGGGTGGTGTGGGTGGTGAGTGGGCAGGTAAAAATATGTTGTATGTTGTGTGAGGTGAGTGTGTGGGGGGTTAGTGTGGTGGTGTGTGGGTGGTGTGGGTGGTGAGTGGGCAGGTAAAAATATGTTGTATGTTGTGTGAGGTGAGTGTGTGGGGGGTTAGTGTGGTGGTGTGTGGGTGGTGAGTGGGCAGGTAAAAATATGTTGTATGTGGTGTGTGTGTGGGGGGGGGGGTTAGTGTGGCGGTGTGTGGGTGGTGAGTGGGCAGGTAAAAAATATGTTGTATGTGGTGTGTGGTGAGTGTGTGTGGGCAGGTAAAAATATGTTGTGGTTGGTGTAAGGATGACAAGTGTGTGGTGTGCTGTATGTGGGTGTATGGTGTTCGGGTGGTGTATGTTTTTGTGGGTGTATGGTGTTCGGGAGATGTATGTTGTATGTGGGTGTATGGTGTTCGGGTGATGTATGTTGTATGTGGGTGTATGGTGTTCGGGTGATGTATGTTGTATGTGGGTGTATGGTGTTCGGGTGATGTATGTTGTATGTATTTGCTGTGGTTTTTTTTTTGTTCGCCTCAATCTATTTTAGAAATAAATACAGTTCTATTCCACATGCCCCATAGAAAATTTCTGCAACCTTACATTTGGATTAACATTTTCGCCATCGCTCTCCTTTTGCTTTTGTTCAATATTATACATTTTATTTTAAATAGTTTTTATACATAAAGAAAACAATGCATTAAAATTTCAGCATGGTAGTCTAAACTCTTCGTTATCTTGTGAACGCGACACTCTCAACACAAATGGTTTTCATTTTCCACATCTGAGTAAAAAAAAAGTCAGTACTCTGAATATCATTACACTTTATGCAGCTGTAGTTAAATTGTGTTGGGTTACAGACGGACGGACGGACGGAAAAACGGACCGACGGACAGATGGACTGACGGACAGACGACAGACGGATAGACAGACAGACGGACAGACGGACAGACGGACGGACGGACGGACGGACAGACAGACAGACAGACAGACAGACAGACAGACAGACAGACAGACAGACAGACAGACAGACAGACAGACAGACAGACAGACAGACAGACAGACAGACAGACAGACAGACAGACAGACAGACAGACAGACAGACAGACAGACAGACAGACGGACAGACGGACCGACGGACGGACGGACGGACGGACGGACGGATGGACGGACGGACAGACAGACAGACAGACAGACAGACAGACAGACAGACAGACAGACAGACAGACAGACAGACAGACAGACAGACAGACAGACAGACTGACGGACAGACAGACAGACAGACAGACAGACGGACAGACAGACAGACGGACGGACAGACAGACAGACAGACAGACAGACAGACGGACAGACAGACAGACAGACAGACAGACGGACAGACAGACAGACAGACAGACAGACTTGGCAAATTACGTGTAGCAAAGCCTGCTGGACGACAAGCACACAAAATAAACACACATATATAAAAATAAAGCTTACGACACATACTAAAAAAAGTTGGCCAGACAAAATACCAAACAAAGACCTGTGGCGAAATACAAAACAGCAGCCACTAGAGAAGGATATCAAGGCCCGTAAATGGGGATGGATTGGTCACACACTAAGAAGGGAAGAAGGAAATATTGCAATAAATCAGGGGTCTCCAAACTTTTCAGTCCGAGGGCCGAATTGATTATTAAATTTCAGTTCGGGGGCCAGTTTCTTCCAGGCATGTCTTTGATTTTTCTGGGCAAAGTTCCTCAGCCATCACGAACAAACGTTTTTTTCCGTGGACAAAAAGATCTCCGCGGGCCGGAATAGAGGACATCGCGGGCCGCATTCGGCCCGCGGGCCGTAGTTTGGAGACCCCTGCATTAAATAAATGATAATCCCCAGGGAAAAAGGAAAGTGGGTCGGCCAAAGAGATCGTGGAGAAGAATGGTAGAGGAAGAGGCAAAGACAGCTGGGCTCACGTGGGCACAGATAAAGGGAGCAGCTCAAAACCGAGTCCGCTGGAAAAGTGTAACTGCAACCCTTTGCTCCCCAGGGGCCACAAAGGAAAAATGAAATGAAAATGAATGAAATATAAAAATGTAACTTCACGCATGTAATTAACAAATGTGACCGGTTTTCTGTAAGTAAATCAGGCAGATGTCATAAGCTTACTTGACTACATAATCACTATTTGGGTCTAGCTTGTCCGAATTCTTCAATCACTAGCTGAATATAGCACTAGTCCGAATTCTTCACTCTATCACTAGCTGAATATAGCTCTAGTCCGAATTCTTCACTCTATCCCTAGCTGAATATAGCAATAGTCCGAATTCTTCACTCTATCACTAGCTGAATATAGCGCTTGTCCGAATTCTTCACTCTATCCCTAGCTGAATATAGCACTAGCCCGAATTCTTCACTCTATCATTAGCTGAAAATAGCGCTTGTCCGAATTCTTCACTCTACCACTAGCTGAATATAGCACTAGTCCACATTCTTCCATCACTACCTGAATATAGCACTAGTCCGAATTCTTCACTCTACCACTAGCTGAATATAGCACTAGTCCGAAAACGAAACAGAAACTTTCCAAACAGGAAGCGGATATTGAATGATAAACGTCACGATTGTAAACCAGAAAAAGATAAAATGTGAAACTGTCATTTAGTGACTGATAAAGATAAAAGTGCGTTAAATCTTTTACAACAGACCAACTATCCGTTTTTCAATACTAGACCAAATTAAATATAAATGCACTTCATAACTGCACTAATAAACAACACTCAATTTGTCAACCAAGCCAATAAATTAAAGCCCTAAAGCCGAGACATTAATCTTTAACAATAGAAAATTTCCAGGTAGAGATATAACCCCCAACACCCCCCCCCCCACATATAGAGCTGGCTTACAGCTATCGGGTACAATAAACACGGAGTGGAATATTCGTGGGAAAGGGGGGGGGGGGTGTCGGAATGGGGGTAGGCCTATACATTTAACCAGAGGAACAGGCCGTCCAGCACATTTATCGAACTGCATATATTTAATTGTGTTCATAGTGGCTTAACATTTACATAACTTTGTTACAAAAGGAAGGTAATTGACACACGCATGCAGACAACCACATACATACACACACACTCACACACAAAACAACAGATACACATTAGACTCACAAAGAGACTTGCACACACCCATACAAACACAAACACACAAACACACAAACACACAAACACACAAACACACAAACACACAAACACACAAACCATACGAAAATAGAAAAATTTTAAGTACACCATACATCTAGGCTTTCCCATTGTCTTGCTTCGGTATGGGCCACCAACTAGTTCTCCAGAGTTCTCTGTCCTGCTGGAGTATGGGCCATCAACTACAGCTCTCCAGAGTTCTCTGTCCTGCTGGAGTATGGGCCACCAACTACAGTTCTCCAGAGTTCTCTGTCCTGCTGGAGTATGGGCCATCAACTACAGCTCTCCAGAGTTCTCTGTCCTGCTGGAGTATGGGCCACCAACTACAGCTCTCCAGAGTTCTCTGTCCTGCTAGAGTATGGGCCATCAACTAGTTCTCCAGAGTTCTCTGTCCTGCTGGAGTAATTGCCACCAACTACAGCTCTCCAGAGTTCTCTGTCCTGCTGGAGTATGGGCTACCAACTACAGCTCTCCAGAGTTCTCTGTCCTGCTAGAGTATGGGCCACCAACTAGTTCTCCAGAGTTCTCTGTCCTGCTGGAGTAATTGCCACCAACTACAGCTCTCCAGAGTTCTCTGTCCTGCTGGAGTATGGGCCACCAACTACAGCTCTCCAGAGTTCTCTGTCCTGCTGGAGTATGGGCCACCAACTACAGCTCTCCAGAGTTCTCTGTCCTGCTGGAGTATGGGCCATCAACTACAGCTCTCCAGAGTTCTCTGTCCTGTTGGAGTATGGGCCACCAACTACAGTTCTCCAGAGTTCTCTGTCCTGCTGGAGTATGGGCCACCAACTACAGCTCTCCAGAGTTCTCTGTCCTGCTGGAGTATGGGCCACCAACTACAGTTCTCCAGAGTTCTCTGTCCTGCTTGAGTATGGGCCACCAACTACAGCTCTCCAGAGTTCTCTGCCATGCTGGAGTATGGGCCACCAACTACAGCTCTCCAGAGTTCTCTGTCCTGCTAGAGTATGGGCCACCAACTACAGCTCTCCAGAGTTCTCTGTCCTGCTGGAGTATGGGCCACCAACTACAGTTCTCCAGAGTTCTCTGTCCTGCTGGAGTAATTGCCACCAACTACAGCTCTCCAGAGTTCTCTGTCCTGCTGGAGTATGGGCCACCAACTACAGCTCTCCAGAGTTCTCTGTCCTGCTGGAGTATGGGCCACCAACTACAGCTCTCCAGAGTTCTCTGTCCTGCTGGAGTATGGGCCACCAACTACAGCTCTCCAGTTCTCTGTCCTGCTGGAGTATGGACTACCAACTACAGCTCTCCAGAGTTCTCTGTCCTGCTCGAGTATGAGCCATCAACTATAGTTACTAATCGTTCTGTGTCCTACTGATTTCTCCATCTAGTAACATATTTTAGCGATGTCTGCTTAATAATTTCTTATATATATATATATATATATATATATATATATATATATATATATATATATATATATATATATATATATATATATGCCATTGTGGTGTTGCACAATATTCCAAAAGACTCTCACATGTATAAGACAGCGACAAAACTAGTCCCACGCCTAACATGAGCACAGTGACGTTTTCTCACAATCCGACAATAAATAAATAAAAAGATTGTTTTAAAAGTAATTCAACTCTCCATTCCTGCATCATATCACAAACAATAAAAATGTGCTTGAACCATTGGAGGTTTAAGGTGTTATTAACATAACTTTTAAACGAATATATATATATATATATATATATATATATATATAGAGAGAGAGAGAGAGAGAGAGATAGAGAGGGGGAGAGATGCAGTTAAGAAGAGAGGCTCAAAGTATTTTCCGGTGCCTATTAAAATAAATCAAGAATTTCTTAGACTAGCATTCCAGCCTCACTCTCACACTTTGATCCCGGTGACAAGGTCTCGAGTTCGGATCCCGGGATCAATTCTCAGGGTCGTTGTGCAGTTTTTCAAGGTCAGGCTTATGTTTTGTAAATATCTCATTTTTAATGTTTCACCACATGTTTCTTCTTCTTCGTTCTTAATTCAAATGCGCTTGAAATTAAGTATCACGTGATAACTAATTATTATGAACCACATAGGTCGTTGACTCCGATTTCTGCAGGCTTTTCATTTTGTATTTGGTTCCACAGACTTTGTCAAACCAAGAACAAGGCAGAAGTTGATTGAAATTGGAGTTCTCTCATAAATGAGCAGCTGTTCCTAGCTATCAAGCTTTATCTTCCCGGGGGTTCAAACTCGGGACGTTTCGGTTCAGCAACCGTGAGTTACACCCGACTCGACAAAAGGAAAAAATGAAACAACAAAGAAACAAACAAAACAAACAAACAAAAATCAAACAAACAAACAAACACCACATTTGAAATGTTCACATCATTACACTACAAGGAATATATTTGAAGAACATAAAAAATCCAACCGTTCACAATATTTTTATTCACAAACCTTATAAGATACAATATCAATATAAAATAACGCAAATCAACGTCCCTCTAATAAAACTATAATTTTCCCGTAATAAAACAACAAAATGTCACTGCAGCAACTTGCGACAAAACACAATGAAAATTACATTTCCTAAATAGGCATAATACACATACACGGGCATACACACAGATAAAAAAAAAAACACAGATTAAGCTTTAAAATATGTTTAAAAAATATTTCAAAAGTGGGTTTTCGATTGCCACAACCAATGGCTGTCTAAAGTTTTTTTTTACTTCTTGTTTATTTGATGCTTTATAAATATTATATACAACATAGTAAATAAATAAATAGATATCGTATGTTAATGACAAAAAATGAATGAAACAAGAAACAGTAACTTTAAAATCGATTGTAAAAGAATAATAATTGACACGAATGAGTGTTGTTCACAGAAGGATTAGTTTACACGTCTTTGAAATATCTTCAGCAAGATGTTGTGGGCAAGGGGGGGGGGGGCGCTTTTTCGCCAACAAAAGTCGCAAAGATTTTTGGTAAATTGGTAAGTAGAGAACTCTTTAAACCACTTTAAATAAAATGTCGGACACCGACCTGGTCCAGAGCCTCTGCTGCCACTTTATACAGGTACAAGTTGTCCACTTTTTGGCTCAGGTTTAGCGCAGGTAAGTAACGACCATGACGTTTCTTTAATGACCTGATTTGAGCTTCATTGCTCATGAGGTAAGAATAGGTGAGTATAGCTGAGGTGTTGATATCTTGTTTCGTTATTTCTGGCCTTTTTATTATCAAACATTCCATCGGGAATATTTTCCTCAACAAAATGCATCCTGAATAAATCAATTGTAGGCACTTCCCGCCACGCAAATTTGACAGAACTGAATAATACAACGTTTCGAACTGGAATGACGAAAACAGCAGTAGTTGTTGCCAACATCAGGACCACCAACAGTAATAAAATTCTCCACTTTAATAGCCAAATTTTACGATAAATATTTGAAAAATTTACGTTTTTCAAATTTTCAAACATAGGCAAAGCATTAGTCTTCTCTAGCATAATTTATATAAAATTAAAAAAAAATTGTTTATCCTTTAATATAAAAGTGCTAATTATCAATATTCAATTTATACTTATTTTAGAGTACATTATGCAGAACAAAGTAAATTAAGAATTTATCTTAAAACTGTTTAATTTAAAACATCTATAATTTTAGACTAATAATAACGTCATCGATTCAATTTTTAACAAACCAGGTATGGACGCTTGAATGTTTAATGTCTAAGGTTAATACAATCTAGTACTTGTACTCTATACGGCCAATAAACCCTTGCTCTATGCAAGCCTATCAGAGAACCAGTTGCTTTAGAAAATATCTTTAATACAAGGATTTGTAGCAATTGTCATTAATTGGATTCTCTTCGCCTCAATATATTATTAGTATGTGGCACCTTATATTGTGTACGTTGTTCTCAACGAGTAAAAAACAAATTCTGAAATCAGATTAAGAGAAGGAGTTTACAATATGAAAGTTATAAGAGAAAATTTTAACTAGTTAAATGATTTTAAATAGACATAAGAAAGCTTTTAATATGAAGCCCTTATTTTATTAACTATACACTAAAATGGAGAAAACAATCGATGAATTTTAAATATAAAATAAATAAAGACTATTTTAATGGTGAAAAAGTTTAATTAAGCTTGATATGGAAAAGTTTAACAACCTTTTATCATAGCCGGAACTAGAAAAAAGACTCCCTCGTAAAAATTTATTTGAAACCCCTATGTATATATATATATATATATATATATATATATATATATATATATATATATATATATATATATATATATATATATATATATGTGTGTGTGTGTGTGTATTACTAACTGCCTCATTAAATTAAAAACATCAATTACCTAATTGAGTAATTTAAGTGGATATTATTAAATGGCTTTTATGTTATCTACAAAGTACTAATAATAAATCACACTCTAATTATGTCATACTTAAAGCACTATCCCATTTTCTTCTGTAACATTTAATGTAACAGTGTCCACCATTATCTGCTATGTTTATATTTGTTTGGTAATGATAACTTGAACTAGGAATATAGGCTGATATAAAAAAAAAACCTGTACTATCGTACTTTCTATTAAAAATATAAACTTAACTTAAGTAATGCAAATAAAATAAATAAAGGAATAAAAAATTACCTCATAGTTTTAAAATCAAAGCTTTAACAATCATATTTTGCTGTGTTCAACCAAACTGCGAATTAACGTTTTTATATTGATCTCGCCGCCTACTGACAATATTCTCTAGAAAGTTCCACGCTGGAACTGATGAGCTACACATAGATTCTAGTTATGATTTGATGCCTGAGATTTGCAGACGCGGATGTTTCTCCACATATAGCAGAAGCGTAGCTAGGGTGGGGCGGGGAGGTGGGAGGTCTGCCAGGGCGCCGACCCTAGGAAGAGGGGCGCCAATAGGGTAGAATAGAATAATAATTTAAAAGCTCATTTTAAGCTGCAGTTTTGAATTATAAACAGTCAAAGTTGAGAAGTTTAACGGCTACCAGCATTTTATATTTTATACTGATTTTCTAACTTGATTGTGTAACTGTACAATAAACACGCTTAAACACTATCCAAATTTTCCTAGATGGGGGGGGGGGGGTGGAGCGTTTTTTCTCAGACTAAAATAGGGAAGATTTACACTACTTTGGAGAGTGGATAAGCTTGTATAAGCGTGTATCGCTTGTATGAGCTAATTGTAACAATCTTATAACACAACGATATAACATATCAACTGGCCTACAAAAATTAGCGCCTACTACAAACTACTCTTGAAACCCACATCAGGCTTTTTTTCTGACATTATTAACCTTTTTAAAAAAAGAAAATGCATCTGAAATTGAATTTAATTGGCGTCGAGTAAACTTTTAGGGAACGAAAATCATACACCGTAATGATTCAATTTACATACACATACACAAGCACTCACGCATATATGTATATATATATATATATATATATATATATATATATATATATATATATATATATATATATATAAATTGATTAAAAATCATGTATATATCTCGAGTTACCATCCCCCATAATATTATATAATATAAGAATATTCGAGAAAGTTTAGGGGAGATCACCGCCTTATTTTGTCTGTAGTCAAAGAACAGGGGAAATTACAAGTATTAATTCCTGACGCAATTGTACCCCGTAAATTGATAAAATTGAGCAGTCCGACTGGTCAGTTTTTATTAATATTCCACCCGACCTCGTTACCCCACCACAACCTAGGGATGCAATAATTATCTTCAAAGTACCAACCACACACCTTTGACATTTTATTTCCATATTAGTAACCACGGCAGCCCGCGACATTAAGAGACCACACCCTATTCCTCACCCGCTCCTATTGTTACACTATGTATCTGACACATTTTCCGTCCACACCGCACACGATCAGGGTCTGGAGAATTTCTAGAAATATGAATTCATTACGTCGGCAACAGAACGCCTACCGCTTTCAACGTAAATTGCTTTATAACTAGTGTAATGGCCGAGTTTTGGTGATTTATAAGAAAGTGGGCGGGTTCGTCCAAACACTTCCTGGTTGGTACAGGTGTGACTGACAGTGATTCATTGACACAGGGGGGGGGGGGGGCGGGGCAAGGGAAACGTAAATATTACGGTTATTTCGGTTATTTTTTTTTTACATAATAGCATGAATCCATGTTTTACTTCGTACATTCATATTTTCCCACGTTTTTCTTTAACTTGCTTTCTCTGTGTGTTTGTTTGTCTTTCCAATCCAATCTTGCGATCGAAATTTCTGGCACTTCCCAGTTAGCTAGCGCGCTGAAATTTTCAGGGAAGCTTTGTTTTGGATGACAATTGAATATTCTATTGTTTTTATTACTAAATTAATCCATGGAAACATTTTATTGATCATTTTAGACCGCTATATAATTGTACCAAAAAACGTGGGGAAAAAGGGACATTACCCAGTAACTGTAATTTGATGAAAACAAGGTTCGGCACTCCCCCTCTTTTTGCTTACTGAGTAGTTGTCACGCGGTGTTTGTGTACAAACAACCATAACCTAACAACTGGTGGCCAGTATGGGGGAGACTATATGGTCGAGTGGTTGGGCACACGATTGCTATCCCACTCGACACGGGTTCAAATCTATGTGTTCTAGTCAGTAACGTATTCACACAACGTGTTTTTTACGAGTTGTCTTTTTACGAGTTGTCTTTTTACGAGTTGTCTTCGTTTACCCAAAAAAAAGTGAAAAGATAAAATCGATAGCAAGATTTTAATGCAAACAAACAGACAAAGACTAAAAAGTAGAAAATAATAATCATTAAAAAAGTTTTAAAAAACCCACGTTTTCTGATTGAACTAAAAAGTAGAAAATAAATACTATACATCACAATAATGCAAGCGATCACTCTACTATAAGCGATCAAAAACGTGGGGCGCCGTGATTTTCTTACAGTTTCTAATACTGTTGACTCTCTATAAGCTCCCTAATAAAAGTCAATAGTATTATCTAATCAATAGTAATATAACTTTTACTTCGGCGCCCCACGTTTTTGATCGCTTATAGTAGAGTGATCGCTTGCATTATTGTGATGTATAGTATTTATTTTCTACTTTTTAGTTCAATCAGAAAACGTGGGTTTTTAAAAACTTTTTTAATGATTATTATTTAATGTTTTAAAGTGACCTCGGCATATGAAGGACTATGTCCGGCCACCTTCATTTATCTTTACGTGAGTTAGGTACCCATTAGAGCTGAATGGACTCAGAAACGTTCTGCTGACTTCCCCGGATTCGATCCTGAGACTTTCGGGTTAACAGTCTAGCGCTTTACCTCTAGGCCACCCCGTCCAATTTTTTTTCATTCGTCACCTTCATTGTACATCACTGTTCTCTGTTTTTGTTAGAACGTCTATCGTGGTCAAGTTACAGAGAGAACACCTACAGCCCTAAAGAGTTGAGTCTGGTACCAGATTCCAGATTCCATTCAACACTGAGAGGTACCTGAATCGAGTTGGGGACAGGAAATAGTTGGGCTTATTCCGATATGGGCCGAGGTAAAAAAAAAAGAGTGATGAACTCTACTTTATCTGCTCCATGGACAATGTGGTCTAGTTTTCTTTTCATAGTTGGCGTAGATAATGTTGTCAACCTTTAAAAGACCAGGCCTAGTTTTCGTTTATTTACAAAGTCACATCGTTACATTGTTGTTACTTTTTTTTTTTTGGGGGGGGGGGGGGGGGGGTAGGGGGGGGGGGGGGGGTTAAGTGCAGGCTGTTTAGATGGACTCAAAAGAAACGACAATAAATTATAAACATAGTTTTAAATTTTATTAATCTCTCTTTTTATTAATCTCACAAATAATAAATACACACATATATTTAGCCGTTACAAGTGTACAATGTTAAACTTTAAAACGAAGCTATATAATATATATATATATATATATATATATATATATATATATATATATATATATATATATATATATATATATATATATATATATAGGCCTATATATATATATATTATATATATATATAGAGAGAGAGAGAGAGAGAGAGAACTGTAGATAGGAAGAGATGCCCAAAGTACTTTCAGGCGTGGGGGAAGGGTTATATTTTTTGTTTCGCCTATAATTAAAAGAAATGAAGAATTTCTTAGACTTGCATTGACAAACATTATTTCAGTCTCAATTCTAGCCTTTGATCTAGGCGAACTCCCAGTTCTAGTGAACTTTGACTGCTTTCACAAACACTTGAAACACGATCCTCTTAAATATTATGTCTGAAGAAAAGTTCCATTCAACTGTTTATCGTTATATACCTGCCTTAATAAATGCATATTTAATATTCAAACATGTATCAAAGAACAAAAGTAGTAGACCAGCTAATTTTATATAAAATAAATGCACTAGAATATTAGATGCAGCAATGCTAGACCTGGGCTCAGAAGCGTAACGACCCTTCCCGGCGCCCGGGGACAAACTTTTCAATTTGCACCCCCCTCAAGATTTCGATTTTGCACCCCCCCTCCAACTTTCGATTTGCACCACCCCCCTTCAAGATTTCGATTTGCACCCCCCCCTCAATATTTCGATTTGCACCCCCCCCCCCTCACACTTTTGATTTACACCCCCCCTCAAGATTTCGATTTGCACCCCACCCCCCTCAAACTTTTGATTTGCACCCCTCTCAACCTTTCAATTTATTTTTGCAACCCATGTCCCCCCGCCCCTCCCCCCCCCTCGCTTCGCTACTGCCTGGGCTAACCTACTGCACAGGGGAGAGGGTTGGATGAGAGACCTTTCATAATCGCCCAGTGCGCTACCATTGACATTTACGTTTTCAGGTTCAATTATACTACCGGCAAACTTTCTATTCAAGGAATTTTTCTTCACCTCTATTACTAGCTGCATACCCGTGCACCGCCACGGTGAATCTTTTTAAAATGTACCAACTTGGGAACAGAACAATATCAAACACAAACGCAAAAAATACACATACGCAAAAACAAACACAATAGCAAAATACAACGCAAACACAATGCAAACAAAAATGCAAACAGAAAAAACACAAACGAAAACAGAAACGCCAACGCTAACTTACAAAACAATATAATTCAAACACAAACACAGAGGCAAACACATACAAACGCAAACAAAAACGCAAACACAAACAAAACACCAAAACACAAGCGGAACACAAACCCAAACAAAAAATCAAACACAAAAGAAAACACAAACGCTTTATCAAATGGCTTTATAAAACAAACGGACGTGTATTTTAACAACAATACTCTCACGATCGTCGGCGCAATTAGCATTCACATTTTTCAAAACTTAAATAGCAATATTTTGCGTGAGTTTAATTTCTTTTTAAATTACCTCCCCTGACAAAATTATTAAACATTTGAATTGGTTTTTTTCGACCCTACTATAATTAAAATGTATACATTTCTTTAGGAATATAAGCGAAAATTTGATTTGACATTGATTCGTTTAATAAGTTTTAGTAATGTACGTGTATTTAATATTTTCTTCACGTTCTTTAGTTGGGGTATACGAAAGAGTAAAAAACACGTTAAAGGTTTGAATTTAACGTATCCACAATACGCAAACACATGCACGTACACAATCATACACGCAGATATGTTCACACATAATTTAACCTCTAAGTATGTTTAAAAAAGACATCACAAGTGGATTTTAGATTGCCAGCACTAATGGCTGTCGAAAGTTTTTATTTGATTTTTATTTAATGCTTTATAAATATTATTTTCAATATAGTAAACAAATAAATAAATGTCGTATATTAAAGACAAAAGATTAAAAATAAGAGATAATAACTTAAAAATTCGCTTGTGAAAGGATAAAAATAAATAATAAAACTGAGTGATGTTAAAAAAATGATCAGTGACATTTTTCTTAAATTTCTCTTACATGATGTTTTTAGCCTCAATTATGGCTTAGCGTTTGGATCAAATATCGATTATATAGGTGGTGGCTACGTTTTTCAGTTCTATGTCGCAGTTGAAAGTACAATAGGTCTTTGACTTACGCCTATAAGGTATCCTATACAGATATTGACTGGTTGACATAGAACGTAAGAAGGAACGTATGTACACTTAGTCTTATACAATGCAATCACTTTACCTGCACCTGCACCGCAGGAAATGGTTAAAGTCAAAGAAATATACAATAACACTGCTCATAAAGAACATATCTATCTATTAATATATCTATTCTAGAACCTCTATTAAAATAACATTGTAACATTTTAAATTTTAACATTTTTTAAAAGATGCATTTTGAAAAATAAATTTGCAAGACGATTCCAATATAAAAATTATTTATATAAAGGTAAAAATCTATAGGGCTATATATAAAACACATTTGACGGATGCCATTCGGGCGCTTTAATTTTGGCAGGCTCCTACTTCGGGCCGACAGAACACGGAAGCCGGTGTCTGTCGGCCACAAAAAATTTATAAAGATGTGTCAAAACTGATCTAGACTACCGGCACCTTATTGAGCTATATATCGAAAAAAATACTTTTCACCCCGCTTGATTTTTAATGAGGTCTTAGAAAAACGCCTAGGGATTTCAGAAAAAAACTCGATACATCTGGGAAAAATCTGTAAAGTTGTCAAAACTGACCAGTCGTATTTCCCTATACAATCTTTGTAATTTATGTGAAAAACAGAGGGTAATTTTAACACAGATTATAGAGCACTTACCTTCTGTACATCTAGCTAATTTTTCGCATGTACCTCGGTAAATGGCTAGGCCGTATAGCAAATCTATCGGGTTGATTCAAAGTTGTCGACGAGAGCTAAAAAAGACCGCGAGTGAAATTCTCCTTATATGAGCTATATATAAAAAAATTGGCTCGACGAACCCCTAAGCCCCTCAGTCAGGTCGTAGACCGATCCTGGGGGGGGGGGGGGGGGGGGAGTCGGACGGACTACCAAAAAATCCCCGGGGGACATTACATTTGTTTAGCAATTGTCTGTAAAAAAAAAGTAAACAGAGACTACGTCATTCGGAGTATGTAAAAGGGAGCTAACTTTCTAAAGAAATTATTTTTCAATTATTTTTATACTATTTTTAACAAACAGAAAATGAAGAAATACAGCATTAGTTTGAACAAATAATTTTGTTATACATTACATTTGTATCCTAATTAAGTTGTACAAATTAACATGAAAAGTTATTGTGATATGAATTGAGGTATACTATCTAGAAAGCTTCTGTAGTTCTAATTACAATGCAAGTAATACGTTAGAGAATATTCTACCAGCGATTTCTAATAATAAATTATCAATGTTTAAAATTAAGCACTCTACATAACAATCAATCACAAATTAATAATTATTAAAATTCTCAGATTTTTTTTGTTGGAAAACCTAAGCAAAGCTAGGCAATATGCCTAGTCTACAATAAATCAAATTATGATATGTCTTGCATATTGTACATGTAGGATAAATCCTTGCAGTATGTAGCTTTAACATAATGTCCATACGGGTACTGGTCGGTGCAAATCATAGATCTCAGTATATGACCAGCATACGCCGCGCACACGTCATAGTCGTAGATCCTCTTGACCAGGGCCAGACTGTCACGTGGTACAGGCACCCTGACGCCCTCAAACACGTCCTCGGTTAATGGGAAAACCAAGTGGGTCGGGTAAATAAAAGTTCTACGGGTGACCGAGTTGTCTGCCCATACATACGAGTTGTCCATCTGGTAAAAGAAAATGTCCACGAAAGGATACGACATATTGGTGTATAAAAACTTCCAGTGGTAGCTCAATTTCTGCCAGATCCTAAAGCCTTCAATACACGACAACGTTTTCTTGACCACTTCCCAATGGACACTGGCCACACCAATGTCAAGGTCGTCGTCCCAGGGGACGAACCCCCCGTGTCTCTTGAGCCCCAGGAGGGAGCCAGCCACGAGAAAATGTCGGACACCGACCTGGTCCAGAGCCTCTGCTGCCACTTTATACAGGTACAAGTTGTCCACTTTTTGGCTCAGGTTTAGCGCAGGTAAGTAACGGCCATGACCTTTCTTTAATGACCTGATTTGAGCTTCATTGTTCCTGAGGTAAGAATAGGTCAGTATAGCTGAAGTGTTGATATCTTGTTTCTTTATTTCTGGCCTATTTATAATCAAACATGTAAAGTTTTCAAACATTCCATCAGGAATATTTTCCTCAACAAAATGCATCCTGAATAAGTCCATGGTAGGCACTTCCCTCCACGCAAATTTGACAGAACCGGACAACACAAAGTTGCGAACAGGAATGACGAAAACAAAGGTAGTTGTTGCCAATACCAGGAACACCAACAGTAATAAAATTCTAAACTTTAATAGCCAAATTTTACGACAAACATTTGAAAAATTCACGTGTTTCCAATTTTCAAACATCGTTAGAGCTTTAATCTTCTCTAGCATTTCTCTAGCATAATATATATAAAATTTATAAAAAAAATGTTTTTCCTTTAATGTAAAAGTGTTAATTATCAATATTTAATTTAAACGTATTTAAGAGTACAATATGCAGTACACAGTAATTAAGAAGTTATATTAAAACTGTTTAATTTAACAACCTCTATAATTATAGAACAATAATAATGTCATCGATTCAATTTTTAACAAACAAGGTATGGACGCTTGGATGTTTATCTAAGGTTAATACAATCTCGTACTTGTACTCTATACAGCCACTAAACTCTTGCTTTATGCAAGCCTATCAGAGAACCATTTGCTTTAGAAAATATCTTTAATACAAGGATTTGTAGCAATTGTCATTAATTGGATTCTCTTTGCCTCAATATATTATTAATATGATGCACCTTATATTTTCTACGTTGTTCTCATGTTCTCAACGAGCACAAAACAAATTCTGAAATCAGATTCAGAGAATTATTTTATTAATTATGCGCTAACATTGAGAAAATAATATTGCTTTAATTTTAAATATAAAATAAATAAAGACTATTTAAATAGTGAAAAAGTTAAATAAAGCTTGATATGGAAAAGTTTAAACAAGCTTATATCAGAGCCGGAACTAGAATAAAAAAGACTCCCACGTAAAAATTTGTTTGGAACCCCTGCCCAATATATATATATATATATATATATATATATATATATATATATATATATATATATATATATATATATATATATATATATATATATATATATATATTTATATATATATATATATGTGTGTGTGTGTGTGTGTGTGTATTAATAACTGCCTCAGTAATTTTAAAAATATCAATTTCCTAATTGAGCAATATAAGTTGATATTATTAAATGGCTTTTATGTTATCTACAAACGACTAATAATAAATCACACTCTAATTATGTCTACTTAACGCATTATCCTATTTCTTCTGTAACATTTAATGTATCAATGTCCACCATTATCTTCTATGTTTTTATTTGTTTGGTAATGATAACTTGAACTAGGAATATAGGCTGATATAAAAAAACTACTATCTTACCTTCTATTAAAATATTAAACTTAAGTAATGCAAAAAAATAATAATAAAAAAAGGATAAAAAACTACCTTATAGTTTTAGAACAAAGCTTTAGCAAGCTTATTAAGCTATGTACAACAAAACTGCGAATTAATGCTTTTATATTGATCTTGTCCGCCTGCTGAAATTATTCTCTAGAAAGTTCCACGCTAGGAATAATTAGCAACATAGAGCTACGAGTTGATGCGTGAGGGTTGCAGACGCGGTTGTTTCTCGGCCTATAGAACATCACCTCAGACCTCTGTTCTATAGAACATCACCTCAGGCCTCTGTTCTATAGAACATCACCTCAGACCTCTGTTCTATAGAACATCACCTCAGACCTCTGTTTAAACATTAAACCAGGGGACTTACAGAGACCATCAAACATTAAACCAGGGGACTTACACGGACCATCAAACATTAAACCAGGGGACTTACAGAGACCATCAAACATTAAACCAGGGACTTACAGAGACCATCAAACATTAAACCAGGGACTTACAGAGACCATCAAACATTAAACCAGGGGACTTACACGGACCATCATTCATGAAAGCAGGGGACTTACACGGACCATCAAACATTAAACCAGGGGACTTACACGGACCATCATTCATGAAAGCAGGGGAATTACACGGACCATCAAACATTAAACCAGGGGACCTACACGGACCATCATTCATGAAAGCAGGGGACTTACACGGACATTCAAACATTAAACCAGGGGACTTACACGGACCATCATTCATGAAAGCAGGGGACTTACACGGACCATCAAACATTAAACCAGGGGACTTACAGAGGCAATCAAACATTAAACCAGGGGACTTACACGGGCCATCATTTCTGTTTGTTGGCAATGCATACATAATCTGAACAAATATTCGACAAGGTGAAACAAAAAAAAATGTATTTCTGTACATGCAGAAGCGGGGCGCGGGTAGAGGGCAGCACTAGATGACACCAAGACACAAAAAAATGGCAAGATATATAGAATAAAAGTGCATTGGGCCAGTTCAATGAATAGTTAATTAGAGATAAAAATATTTTAAGTATATATTGACGATGGTGACCCGTCAAAAGAGCGCACGACAAAAGAGCGCCGACATAAGAGCGCAGACAAAAGAGCGCCGACATAAGAGCGCAGCCAGTTAAAAAAAACACATGTTGTACGCTAAACGAATATGACATTGTTAACACTTGTTTTAATTAAACAATCGACGGTACGGTAAAACGACGTGTTTATTTATATATTATGTTTAATATGTTATGAATGCAGTTTGAAAATATTTCTAACCCAAGTAACATGGAGAAGATCGAATCACAGAAAGGGAAGGTAATTATTTTGGTCGAAGGCTACAGATGTGGAAAGGACATAGCAAATGCTGATGGAAGTACGACATGGAGATGCTGCAAGAACGATGGCTGCCGAGGGTGGATGAAAATGCTGAACGATGTTGTTCTGTCATCATCGGCAGGATACGTACATAGGGAGGCGAAGGAGAAACCATCCTTCCGTTTTTAAGTTGATCAACCAGTTTCGTCTGGAACAAGATCACATCGAAATCGAACTGTAACTGGAGAGAATCAACCAGAAGCTTCAAATAACAAATATGTTCAGCTGAACCAAAGATTGCAGGGGATTGCTTCAACCTATGCTAATGATTCAATACGAGGTATAGCCCACAACTTAGCAATATAAATGCAACTATAAAGAAACGTTTTATTCATTTGAAATATATTTTCATTTTGTTACATTTCATTTCAGTTTATATTCTAAATTTAGGCCTAACATTTAAAATCTTTGTATGTGTTATTAGATTGCGTTTTGAATAATTGGACTTCACGTTGATTTTATCAGTTTTTTAGTTAAAGAAACTGAACAATTAGTTTTTTAATGAAACAATAAAGAGTTAACATCAAACGATGCCTTCTGGAGTTAATTTTTATTAACCATTAACTATGGTTTTCGAACTTTAGTTTGCGCTCTAATGTCGGCGCTCTTATGTCGGCGCTCTTATGTCGGCGCTCTTTTGTCTGCGCTCTAATGTCGGCGCTCTTTTGTCGGGAAATTAGTGCGCTCTTATGTCGGCGCTCTTATGTCGGCGCTCTTATGTCGGCGCTCTTTTGTCTGCGCTCTAATGTCGGCGCTCTTTTGTCGGGAAATTAGTGCGCTCTTATGTCAGCGCTCTTATGTCGGCGCTCTTATGTCGGCGATCTTTTGTCTGCGCTCTAATGTCGGCGCTCTTTTGTCGGGAAATTAGTGCGCTCTAATGTCGGCGCTCTTTTGTCGGGAAATTAGTGCGCTCTTATGTCGGCGCTCTTATGTCGGCGCTCTTATGTCGGCGCTCTTATGTCGGCGCTCTAATGTCGGCGCTCTTTTGTCGGGAAATTAGTGTGCTCTTATGTCGGCGCTCTTACGTCGGCGCTCTTTTGTCTGCGCTCTAATGTCGGCGCTCTTTTGTCGGGAAATTAGTGCGCTCTTATGTCGGCGCTCTTTTGTCGGCGCTCTTATGTCGGCGCTCTTTTGTCTGCACTCTAATGTCGGCGCTCTTTTGTCGGGAAATTAGTGCGCTCTAATGTCGGCGCTCTTTTGTCGGGAAATTAGTGCGCTCTTATGTCGGCGCTCTTATGTCGGCGCTCTTTTGTCTGCGCTCTAATGTCGGCGCTCTTTTGTCGGGAAATTAGTGCGCTCTTATGTCGGCGCTCTTATGTCGGCGCTCTTTTGTCTGCACTCTAATGTCGGCGCTCTTTTGTCGGGAAATTAGTGCGCTCTTATGTCGGCGCTCTTATGTCGGCGCTCTTATGTCGGCGCTCTTTTGTCTGCACTCTAATGTCGGCGCTCTTTTGTCGGGAAATTAGTGCGCTCTTATGTCGGCGCTCTTATGTCGGCGCTCTTTTGTCTGCGCTCTAATGTCGGCGCTCTTTTGTCGGGAAATTAGTGCGCTCTTATGTCGGCGCTCTTATGTCGGCGCTCTTATGTCGGCGCTCTTTTGTCTGCGCTCTAATGTCGGCTCTCTTTTGTCGGGAAATTAGTGCGCTCTTATGTCGGCGCTCTTATGTCGGCGCTCTTTTGTCTGCGCTCTTTTGTCTGCACTCTAATGTCGGCGCTCTTTTGTCGGGAAATTAGTGCGCTCTTATGTCGGCGCTCTTATGTCGGCGCTCTTTTGTCTGCGCTCTAATGTCGGCTCTCTTTTGTCGGGAAATTAGTGCGCTCTTATGTCGGCGCTCTGATGTCGGCGCTCTTTTGTCTGCGCTCTTATGTAGGCGCTCTTTTGTCGTGCGCTCTTTTGACAAGGGTGTGTGTGGGGGGGGGGGGGGGGTGACACCATTAGGTAAACATGCAAAATGTAGAGAAAACAATACTCCACCCATTTGTATAAACACCCGACTATAGATAAACGTCTTTAGCATTAAATGTGAACACTTTAAGGCTATTACCGGGGGAGGGGGGGGGGGGGGTGGCAAACTGGCACCAACTGCAAAATTTACAGAGAAAAAAAAGGGTGGGGCTGACACCATAAGTTGCCGTACATTCACTCGACCTAGTGACGCCACTGTCTACAGGTAATAATTTCGGTACCTCCAAGCTATTTATAACATTTCAGAAAATCGATGTAACTTATTTCCGATCAGGTAGCAGAGATGTGACGCGTTGGTAGTAGGTTCATATGGACAAACAAACTAGAAATCTGTGGCTAACCCAGCTTTAAACTTTTTTCAAGCTTAACGCTAGATTAGCCGCCCTTACACAGTGCATGTGCTGAATGGTAATCTTTGTGTTGATCATTCTCAAAAAGGGTTAGGTAGGGCATTTAATGAATACAGGCTGGCAGGGGGTGCCGCGGTGGGAGCGTGAGAGCCGCCAATAAAACTTGTCACCTGACGGTCCCACGGTCGGTGTTGTCATCGATAACAGTGGCCCGCCGTATCCTGTTGTAGGGCGCTCTTTAAAACAACTGTAGGCGCCATAGTGCTTAAAGTGCTACCCTAGGCTCTTGATGTCAAAAGTACCAAGTGAAACCGTGCAGGATACCGAGTCAGCTGACCACAAGTGTAAAAATAAAATGAGTCTTGGGGCGTACAACCGGCACAAAGCTGAGACGTCAACACTCAGATATTTAAAAAAAAATATTTATACCTATAAACTTTGATCTAGTGTACTAAACAAATTGATGACGTTTTATGATGTCTTAAAATGTAGAAATGCATTAATGATGACCAGTATGTTACAATACGTAGAGGAATGCCGTAGTTGAATTTAGTCAATGAATGCAGTAGTCAACTTGGAGGATTCTCTTCAAAACGATTGAAGGTGGAATAATGTTCACATGATTTTTATTTGTCTTTGAAGATGTAATGTATATATATATATATATATATATATATATATATATATATATATATATATATATATATATATATATATATATATATATATATATGAGTGAGGTACTGTAATTGTTTTCTTCATATTCGCACTGTTGGAATTACTTTTGGAATTACTTTTGGAATTACTTTTGGAATTACTTTTGGAATTACTTTTGGAATTACTTTTGGAATTACTTTTGGAATTACTTTTGGAATTACTTTTGGAATTACTTTTGGAATTACTTTTGGAATTACTTTTGGAATTACTTTTGGAATTACTTTTGGAATTACTTTTGGAATTACTTTTGGAATTACTTTTGGAATTACTTTTGGAATTACTTTTGGAATTACTTTTGGAATTACTTTTGGAATTACTTTTGGAATTACTTTTGGAATTACTTTTGGAATTACTTTTGGAATTACTTTTGGAATTACTTTTGGAATTACGTTTGGAATTACGTTTGGAATTACTTTTGGAATTACTCTTGGAATTACTCTTGGAATTACTCTTGGAATTACTCTTGGAATTACTCTTGGAATTACTTTTGGAATTACTTTTGGAATTACTTTTGGAATTACTTTTGGAATTACTTTTGGAATTACTTTTGGAATTACTTTTGGAATTACTTTTGGAATTACTTTTGGAATTACTTTTGGAATTACGTTTGGAATTACGTTTGGAATTACTTTTGGAATTACTCTTGGAATTACTCTTGGAATTACTCTTGGAATTACTTTTGGAATTACTTTTGGAATTACTTTTGGAATTACTTTTGGAATTACTTTTGGAATTACTTTTGGAATTACTTTTGGAATTACTTTTGGAATTACTTTTGGAATTACTTTTGGAATTACTCTTGGAATTACTCTTGGAATTACTTTTGGAATTACTTTTGGAATTACTTTTGGAATTACTTTTGGAATTACTTTTGGAATTACTTTTGGAATTACTTTTGGAATTTCTTTTGGGATTACTTTTGGAATTACTTTTGGAATTACTTTTGGAATTACTTTTGGAATTACTTTTGGAATTACTTTTGGTATTTCTTTTGGAATTACTTTTGGAATTACTTTTGGAATTACTTTTGGAATTACTTTTGGAATTACTTTTGGAATTACTTTTGGAATAACTTTTGGAATTACTTTTGGAATTACTTTTGGAATTACTTTTGGAATTACTTTTGGAATTACTTTTGGAATTACTTTTGGAATTACTTTTGGAATTACTTTTGGAATTACTTTTGGAATTACTTTTGGAATTACTTTTGGAATTACTTTTGGAATTACTTTTGGAATTACTTTTGGAATTACTTTTGGAATTACTTTTGGAATTACTTTTGGAATTACTTTTGGAATTACTTTTGGAATTACTTTTGGAATTACTTTTGGAATTACTTTTGGAATTACTTTTGGAATTACTTTTGGAATTACTTTTGGAATTACGTTTGGAATTACGTTTGGAATTACGTTTGGAATTACTCTTGGAATTACTCTTGGAATTACTCTTGGAATTACTTTTGGAATTACTTTTGGAATTACTTTTGGAATTACTTTTGGAATTACTTTTGGAATTACTTTTGGAATTACTTTTGGAATTACTTTTGGAATTACTTTTGGAATTACTTTTGGAATTACTTTTGGAATTACTTTTGGAATTACTTTTGGAATTACTTTTGGAATTACTTTTGGAATTACTTTTGGAATTACTTTTGGAATTACTTTTGGAATTACTTTTGGAATTACTTTTGGAATTACTTTTGGAATTACTTTTGGAATTACTTTTGGAATTACTTTTGGAATTACTTTTGGAATTACTTTTGGAATTACTTTTGGAATTTCTTTTGGAATTTCTTTTGGAATTACTTTTGGAATTACTTTTCGAATTACTTTTGGAATTACTTTTGTAATTACTTTTGGAATTACTTTTGGAATTACTTTTGGAATTACTTTTGGAATTACTTTTGGAATTACTTTTGGAATTACTTTTGGAATTACTTTTGGAATTACTTTTGGAATTACTTTTGGAATTACTTTTGGAATTACTTTTGGAATTACTTTTGGAATTACTTTTGGAATTACTTTTGGAATTACTTTTGGAATTACTTTTGGAATTACTTTTGGAATTACTTTTGGAATTACTTTTGGAATTACTTTTGGAATTACTTTTGGAATTACTTTTGGAATTACTTTTGGAATTACTTTTGGAATTACTTTTGGAATTACTTTTGGAATTACTTTTGGAATTACTTTTGGAATTACTTTTGGAATTACTTTTGGAATTACTTTTGGAATTACTTTTGGAATTACGTTTGGAATTACGTTTGGAATTACGTTTGGAATTACGTTTGGAATTACTCTTGGAATTACTCTTGGAATTACTCTTGGAATTACTTTTGGAATTACTTTTGGAATTACTTTTGGAATTACTTTTGGAATTACTTTTGGAATTACTTTTGGAATTACTTTTGGAATTACTTTTGGAATTACTTTTGGAATTACTTTTGGAATTACGTTTGGAATTACGTTTGGAATTACTTTTGGAATTTCTTTTGGAATTACTTTTGGAATTACTTTTGGAATTAGGAGCCGTGTTTTTTCCGTGTACAGTTTGGGTGAGCTTCTGATTTAATACTTATTCCTAGTCAAAACACTAAATCCCAACTATTATACTATCTTTTATAGTATAGTAACTTCACCATGGCCTAGCTTTGGTACTAAGGTATAGCAGGGGCGTAGCGAGGGGGGAGCGGGGGGGGGTGCGGACCGCACCGGTTGACACCATTTAGGGGGGTGACACCAAGGCAAAAAATAGCAAAATATATAGAGAAAAACTTGAGGGGGAGGTGCAAATCGAGGGGGGTGGGGAGACACCATGACGTGAACGTGCTAACTGTAGAGAAAACAATGCTACATCCAACTGTATTATTAACAGACTGTAGATAAACACCGTTACTATTACGTCTGCAGTGATTAAAGCTTATACACATATATGTACGCGTTTGTGGCATGTATTAAAATTATATATATATATATATATATATATATATATATATATATATATATATATATATATATATATATATATATATATATATATATATATATATATATATATATATATATATATATATTGTTTATGTATATATATATATATATATATATATATATATATATATATATATATATATATATATATATATATATATATATATATATATATATATATATATATATATATTGTTTATATATATATTGTTTATATATATATATATGTATATGTATATGTATATGTATATATATATATATATATATATAAACAATATATATATATATATCTATTGTACATATATATATATATCTATTGTACATATATATATATATATATATATATATATATATATATATATATATATATACTAGCCGTCCCGGCCAGGCCCTGCTCTGGCTTCTGTGAAAAACCTTTCCGTTAAAGACCATTACCTGTGTGTTTAGAAATCATCATAAACCCGGCATTGCCCACCCAAACCACAACCAACCAAAACAACAAAACGCAAACATAACGCTAACACAATTAGAAATACAAACGAAAACAAAAACCTAACAACAAACCCAACCACAACCACAAACACCAATACAAACACAAAGAAAAAACAAACGAAAACAAAAACCTAACAACAAACCCAACCACAAACACCAATACCAAAAAAAAAACAACGAAAAAGCAAACGAAAACAAACCAAATCCAAACGCAAAACCAACCAAAAACACAAATACAAACCCAAACAAAAAAAAACACAAACAAAAACGAAAAAAGAAAGAACAAAAACGAACCAAATCAAAACGCAACCACTAACGCAAACCCACCTAAACACAAAGAAAACACTAACGCGAACATAAACGCCCGGGGCAGAATCGCCTGTTTTAGCTTAATAAACGACTATAGTACCCCAACTTATTCATAGTTTTTGCACTCACTTAAACGAACGCGCCTGTTTCAATTTAATGAACAATTATAATACTCCAAGCTTATCCGTAAAATACCTAAAACATTTGCACTTGATCAATCCCCGCTAATTATGTAATTATTTTTTTCCCAACACCAAAACAAAGTAATTAAAAAGTAAATGCTTTTCAACTAATGCTATGGTTTTATAAAGGGAAGTAATTGTGTTTTGCCTAATTTATCAAAGGGAAGTAAGCGCTATAGGACTAAATAAAAACATAATTAGAATTTTTGTAAAAGATGATATTTTTTTAAAACTTCTGTTTAATGAACATGCCGACAATTATTACTATAATTTGAAAAAGGAAAATGATTTCCCAACACTTTTAATAGTAATTTTTTAACTCATAAATTTAGACAACTGCGCACGATAATTGATCTAACACTTAAATCCGTAGAAATGCCAACGACAAACATGCGTTACAGAATTGAGCTTTATATATTAGATATATAGATATATATATATACCGTGTTTCTTGTGGGAGGGGTGACATCACGAAGTGCCTCACCGGGTGACGCCACTGTTCAGGCGCAGTACATTGTATCAGAAGTACAATTGGATAAAGGCGATTTTGGAGAGGAATAGCTATCCCCTAAGTTCATATCCAGGACAGTCAGGTCTTTTTGCAAACTTTCATTTAAGTTTAAAAAGATAAAAGCATAATTTCAGACTCAGTATCTTGTCGGTTTGTTTTACGGGGAGGTAAATGTAGTTTTGACAATCACTAACATCATATGTCGTAGCTCTGTCCCTTGGAATATTTAGACTATAATATTAAGATATATAAAAAAGAAAATCCATATCGCGCAAAACATTAACGATTCTCACAACTAAATCTAGCTGTAGATGGAATTTTTATTTCAACATTCCTAAGCTAAGCATATAAGTATGTTAATACACATAAAATGAAAACTTGGTAAATTTACATGAATAGATTTATTTTATACAATCCAAATTCGTCCACAGAATACGGTTATGTATCAGTTATACCTATAGGCGATCTACGACTTGCGCAAGTGAAATCAGAATTTTACCATCATATAAATATATCATGTGCAAGTATACACCCAATAAAGTAATGTATTAGTGTATATACATGTTTTTTTTATAAATAAAAATAAAAGTAGGGTATGGAATTACCCCGGGTTATCCTATATGAAAATATGTCTGAAGTTTACTTTTCAGCAATGCTTTCCAGATTTACTCTACACAAAACATATCACCATATCTCATGTAGGCCTACTACAAAAGAAAAGCAGGTTAAAATCAGAGTCAACTACCTCAATGGCGCATAACAAGTTAATTAACACGTATAATTAATTGTGCTGGAGGGAGTGACTCTCAATAAAATATATATATATATATATATATATATATATATATATATATATATATATATATATATATATATATATATATATATATATATATATGTTGAATCTGTCACTGATCCCATTTAGCCTACACGTTGTACATCTTATACATGTAATATAAATCCTTGCAAGAGACCTCTTCTTTAGAGTAGCCATCAGGGTAGTGGTCCACATAGCTCATGTCCCTTGTTGTGTGACCACCGTAAACCTCACACACGTTGTAGTCGTAGATCCTCTTGACCACGGCCAGGCTGTCACGTGGTACAGGCACCCTGACGCCCTCAAACACGTCCTCGGTTAATGGGAAAACCAAGTGGGTCGGGTAAATGAAAGTCCTGCGGGTGACCGAGTTGTCCGCCCATACATACGAGTTGTCCATCTGGTAAAAGAAAATGTCCACGAAAGGATACGACATATTGGTGTATAAAAACTTCCAGTGGTAGCTCAATTTCTGCCAGATCCTAAAGCCTTCAATACACGACAACGTTTTCTTGACCACTTTCCAGTGGACACTGGCCACACCAATGTCAAGGTCGTCGTCCCAGGGGACGAACCCCCCGTGTCTCTTGAGCCCCAGGAGGGAGCCAGCCACGAAAAAATGTCGGACACCGACCTGGTCCAGAGCCTCTGATGCCACTTTATACAGGTACAAGTTGTCCACTTTTTGGCTCAGGTTTAGCGCAGGTAAGTAAAGACCATGACCTTTCTTTAGAGAAAGCACCTGAGCGTTGTAGCTCTTCAGGTGAGAATAGGTGAGTATAGCTGAGGTGTTGATGTCTTGTTTCGTTATTTTAGGCCTGTACGCTTTTAAACAAGAGACGCGCTCAAACATCGATTTAGGCACATTTTCTCTCACAAAATGAATCCTCAGTAGATCGGAAGTCGGCAGTTCTTGCCACGCGTGTTGCAGATAGAAAGCCAACACGATATTACGGATAGGGAGGGTGAAGATCATAACATAACAAGCCAAGGGTGCCACAAGCACGAAGACGATAACTTTCCATCTCCACAGCCCACATTTGCGAACAGAGCTTGAGAGTTGAGCTCTTTTCCCACTCTGAAACATGTCGCAAAGTTCCAGTCGTCTTCTACTCGCAGGAATTAAGGAAGTAAACATTGTTCCAATCTTTGGTTCAACCTTTATAACAACATCAGCTTGTTATCAGATGTGTTACACATGTTATTATATATTTATAATGTTACTCTTATAACATGTGTAACATATAATAGTTCGTTTTGCAAGAAAACTTCTTTCTAAAAGATACAACTTCTTCTCGAGTTTAATAATTGCTTAGCCACCCACAAAATATTATAAAACAAAACTTACTGATATTATAAAATGGGAGTATCTAAATAATAAATCAGAGGGTATATTTTAGATAAATTATAAATTAAAAAAAAATGTCTCACCAATATTACTGGAACAAAAACGGGTCGTAGATTCTCGATTTCGCCAACACTAATCCTCAGCCAATCCACCTATCATCAACAAAGAAAATTGTTTAGTGAAAACCAACCGATCACAGTAGGCCAAGCTTGTGTAAACCAATCAAGCCTTACTCAGTTAAATAAAAATAAATTGAGACTTTAGAAGCAGCACGAACAGGATTGAATGAGTTTTTCTGTTCGTGCCTGATCAGCCCAGTAAATGGTGAGATAAGGACCCACATTGTGGTGTTGCTAGCCTCGTTTGAACACCAGGCGGTGATATAACAGACACAATCAAAACCGTTGTCGTGTCATTTGGCTAATTAGTTTTTTCTAACCTTACTTACGAAATAAACACCACCATTGTTACAAGCTTTTATTACAAACTTTTATTTAACTTGCTTCCTCTGTATGTCTGTGAATTCTTTGGAATTATGGATCAAAAATAGCGAGCGAAATTCTGACCACTTCTAACTTACCAATTGATCTCAAACGTGGCACGTGGGTCATGGCCCGATGACAATGCAGTCTGACATCAAATTTGACTTAATTGGATGCTTAATTAATTTTAATTATACGCACATTTTTCGTGTTTATCTAGTGAGTAATTTTTGCTGTCATGCAACTCTGTTGTATTAAAAATTTTAAAGTTATGAAAAAAAAATGCTTAAATAAGCGTTTTAATAACTGTTTGTATTAATGCATAACAAGGAGAAACAAAATGATTTTCTCTAAATCTCTATATGTATAATTCTCTTCATGGACGTACCCTGCGGGACACCACCACCACGTAAGCTCAACAGACCATATCGCTACCACCCCCACCCCCACCAGTCTGGTGAGATGTTTACAATCGTTGTGCCGGGTTGAATTAGTGACGGCTAAAAGGGGCAGATATGTTCGTTTTTAAACGATTTGAAACTAAGGGGAGGTAATAAGTAGTTCTGCTTGATCTTTTTTTTTGTCGTCTGTAAACTGTCTTCACGGATGGCTGCTTTCACGGAGAATGAAAGTTGCATTAAAAAAAATTAACTTACGCGAATATGCCCATTCTTTCAAATTATTTTTTTAATCCCAAATTAGCCAGTTCCATAGCTAAACAAACAAAAATTCTATAAAATAATTAAGGCCTGAAATAGTTTAAATAGACATTTAGATCTTAGCGACTTATTAGCGTCTACGTCTAGTTTTTGCGTAGATTAAGATCTAGTCTAGAACAAGAATCTCTAGATCTAGAATCCAAATAGATATAAATAAATTTTATTAGTTTAGGCCGGAAAAATTTATTGTATACATTTCATAGCGTATATAGATCTAAATAAAGTTTGAATGAAATAGTTCATTTCTTTTTATTCTAAACTCGGCAGATGACGTCATTAGTTATTGAATAAACAATAGTGACATTATTATTTCATAGGTTATTTTTCAAAACTATTCCTGTTGCATAATTAAAACTATTTTTCTACATTCGAATATGCCTTATTTTTTTATTTTTCTTCTTTAAATAAAATGTTGGTTGTACATTTAAAACATCTACCATATTATTTTCAACAAAAGTCCGTTTCAAGTTCTCCATATATCGCTGAAGATTCTGATGTGATACCCTGCGAAAATATTTTGCGGACAGAGAGAGAGAGAGAGAGAGAGAGAGAGAGAAGTGCGCACATGGTATTTTATATATTAAGATACACTAGCCTACTATTTAAATAACAGTCGAAAAAAGCGTGGATCTCTTCCTAAATATTAGTAGAGGTATCGAATAGATAACATTGTGACCAGCGCTTTTTCTTTACAGTTATTTAAATAGTAGTTCATTATTATATATTTATATATTTATTTAAATAGCAGTTCATTATTATATATTTTAAAGAAAATAATTTTACTTTCTCCTTTTTAGTACGTTATTTCATAAAAGCTTGTTATTAAAGTGTTGTTTATGCATTTTTTTTAAAAACTTTTATTTTGAAGCAAGAACATGTTAGTAGCAGTACCAAGTATAAATACACATTATTTTAACAAACATCTTTTGCCTATTTTTAAAATTTAGTAAAACATCAAACAAAACAAATCACTTCTTTTCATTGTTAACACACGCAAAAAAAAAATAACTAAAAGAAACTTACTTCTACACCTATAGAATTGATTTTATAAACGAAATGTTTCAATGTTTGCCAAACATTAATGACAATATTTAAAAAAAAAAATTCACTTGTTTGAATAGTCTTATCAATTTCTTATCTAAAATTTTGCTATAGCTCTCCCCCTCGTAAAGAAATTCTAATAAAACAATTTTTGTCATTGCAAATATGGCTATACACACACTTTTTTTTGCAAGCAAGTACCGGCTTGAAGTTCTCATTCCTACTCTGGTTGTTTGGAAGCGTCTAGATAATCTACAGGCAATTTAAAAAAAAATACCATATAGCAATATAGTAGCCTACTCAATGTGCTAGCGAAGTTCTGATTTATCTTTCGAACTTATCTTGTCGACTTAATCTGCCTGATTTAGTTATCCGGACTGAATCTGCCGAACTTATCTGCCCGACTTAATCTTCATGCCTTAATCTTCATGCCTTTTTCTTTTTGAATGTATGTTCCTAACTTATCTGCCCGTCTTAATCTTCATGCCTTTTTCTTTTTGAATGTATGTTCCTGACTTAATCTTCATGACTTAATCTTCAAGACTTTTTCTTTTTGAATGTATGTTCCTGACTTAATCTTCATGACTTTTTGTTTTTGAATGTATGTTCCTGACTTAATCTTTATGACTTAATCTTCACGACTTGATCTTCATGGCTTAATCTTCCATGCCGCTCTAAATATACCCCCACCCCTACCCAATCTTATGACGCTTTGATTAGACCTACGCCTCCTCCCACCCTCCACCCAACAACACAACAGTTTATACCCCGTCACGTGATACATTAAAACGTGACGTCATTTGCTCCCCATTGAAGTGGGGTTACAGCAGTCAGTTTTATGACTGACATCATGTTATAACCAAAGTCAGCGCAGGTCAACTGGAGTGGAACCCTGTGTAAACCTGCCAGAGGTCAACCTAACCTTAACTAAAATTTTGGCGTTGATGAAGACAGCTGCGCCTGCTGTGTTTAAATGAGATTTGCCCACTGCAGTCATTCAGGGTCGTAGTATCCTTGACCTTTTCACCGACACGGATTAGTGAGTACGGCAGGCATTCTTGAACCCATTTCTCCCCCCCCCCCTTCTACCCCATGCCGAGCCGTATTAAATGCTTGCTCATCTGTTACAAAACAAATCTTTGTACACCAGATCGAAATCTAAAATTTGATAATGCCATAGACAATGGTCTTTATTAAGCCGAGGCAGTTATACATAAATCTTTTTTTTGTATTATCGAGAAGACATTGGATAAGAAACCATAATTACATTTAACAATTTTAATGCCTATCATTAATTAAACCAATAACGTCACACAACTGAGATTATCTGTCTAAAAGGTTTAACCCTCGTAGTTAGGGTACTCAGAAACTAAGGTCGAAACGCACTTCCTGCTGGGTACAGGATTGGGCTGGATTTACTCATCTCATCATCTGGACACCGTGCTGGGTACAGAATAGGGCTGGTGAAACTGAGTTTGTTAAAAATTTCTACCACATTTCTTAGATCTTGTCTTTAAAAAAGTAATTAACTCTTTAGTTCAAATAAAAGCACTGTTTTTTTTCTCTAGTTGCTTATTAAATTAACATAGCTTGAGAAGGGTTTCGTTAATGTTTTTTAAGGAAGGATAATCCGCCTACACATGTTTAAAATCAGATTTATGTATTATGTCCCTTGTTCTCTATAATAAAAAAATGAGTTATTCATTCACTCGTCCAAAATCAAATACATACAAAACAGGATAATTTAAAAAATAATAAGTAAAAGGGCTAAAGAAAAATAATAATAAAACCACCAAAATAATAAATATAACTAAAACAAAAATAAATCAAACAAAACAAAGACATAAATCAAAACAACTATAAATGTTTACAATTTTATTATCAAAATAGTTATTTGTCATTATTATATTACAAATATAATAAATTCAACTAAACAAGTCACGTGGTAAGTTCTAGCACGTGAATATCTTGATTATGTTTTATAATAACAATCTTGTTTGAAATTTTGTTTAAGTATAGTTATCGGCAAACATGTGATAATATAAATACAACCAGCAACACAGCAGTAAGACAATTTTAGCCTATCATACATTGAGGTTAATAGGTACACCAGTTTTAGACAAATACTGAAACTGTTACTAGTGGTGACAGTATACTGGAGTCTAGACAAGCTAATCTGTTAATGGTATGGACAGTATTCTGGAGTCTAGACAAGCTAACCTGTTAATGGTATGGACAGTATACTGGAGTCTAGACAAACTAATCTGTTAGTGGTATGGACAGTATACTGGAGTCTAGACAAGCTAATCTGTTAATGGTATGGACAGTATACTGGAGTCTAGACAAGCTAATCTGTTAATGGTATGGACAGTATACTGGAGTCTAGACAAGCTAATCTGTTAATGGTATGGACAGTATACTGGAGTCTAGACAAGCTAATCTGTTAATGGTATGGACAGTATACTGGAGTCTAGATGAGCCAATCTGTCTTAGAGTTCCAGCACTTGGTATGTGCCTGATCTTGAACGATGCTTGCAAAGTGTCTTAAGGCGGTGTCTAGAGAGTGTATGTTGAGTTTCTGTGAAGAGTCTGCGGAGTTTCTGTTGTGTGTCTGTAGTGTGTGTCTAGAGTGTCTGCACTATCTACGAGTGTTTGCTGTGTGTTAAAAAGTGTCTCAGATCCATTAAAAGCTGTCAGAGACATCTGTATCTAACCAGCTCTGTGACTTGTCTATACCAAATATTCAGGTTAGTATCAGATCAACTCTACTTCACCTATCTTTATCCACACGAACATGCCCTGCTATAAAACAACAAGGAAGAGACAACTGTAATGAACAACAACAAAAAAATACCCCATGTTCTAATATCAATCATAGGCAAGTGGTTTGTGAGAAATGGGTTAATGGTTTAATTGGTGAGATGAGTTGGTCAGGTGATGAGTCAGGTGGTCAGCATTCTATAAATAGAATTTGTAAACAACTTCAACAGGAAGGAAGTGAAAGTGGACCAATCAAAAACAAGGAAAACTTAACAAGGTATCATACAAAATTTCAACTCTACACACAGGATTAATTACTTTTTTTTTTGGTTACGAAAAAAATATGATATACAAAAATGGAATAATTTAATCGTGCATCTTGAGTGAATGAAAGTAAAAATGCATAGTATTTACATAGTTATTGCGGCAGACTGATAGAGGTGAAACGTCTAATGCTGAAAATGTGGAGTTTAAACCTGGCACTGTCTTCAGCAGCGTTGAGCCATTTTAGATTTTAGGGCCATTCAAACATGGTTCTTTGAGGTGGTGAGCCATTACCAGGGCCATAAAAGGCCATTGAAACATGGCCCCACACTGCTGTGGTGAGCCATTATCAGGGCCATTGAAATGTCATTGAAACACGGCCCCACATGAGCCATTATCAGGGCTCTTCAGGTTAACCATGATCTATTTTAATTTTTTTTTAAATACTTAATACTTTGCTTACTTGTCAAACTGTAATTAGATTACTTAAATTAAAAATCCATCCACACAATATTTTAGTACATAATTTCCAGCATGGCTGCGGATTTAAGTATGAGTATAATACTACCAATTTAATTTGTAATTGTGCTGTTTAATACTGATTACATAAATAGAGCATAAATATCAGCTTCCAATAGAAGTCCGAATTAAATGGATTTGAACTTTTGTGAGCTTAAGATACTAAACTGCTGACACATTTTAATGGTAAACATAAGATATTTGATATTAACAATGGATTGTATTTATTATATAAACCTAATCAGAAATGTCATACCAGCCATATGTTAATGTGAGTTTAAAAAATGCTGAAATGGTAATCTATTATATTTTTTTTAAATAACGTACATAGTAGGCTATATTACATCAAATAGTAAATTTATTCAAGATTCAGCTTAGGATTTTTTAAAACGCCATAAAATGGTGTCACAAAATTGTATCAACGCTTTTATATTTTTGTGTTGGTTCCTTGTCTTTTTTTTAGTTGAAAGTTATCTCCCTTTAAAATACAGACCATTGAATCTTGGATAATTTCGTTTTTTATTTGTTATTTTTATCCTATCAACTTTAACCATTCCGATTTTGTTATATTTATTCTGTCAACTTGAATTTTACCAATCAATGTAGCGAGTTAATATTTTGTAAAATTATCACAGTAATGCTGTATAATACTAGCACTAAATGAGCTTTTCAAAATTAAGAGAAACAACTTGTAAATAAGTTATTTAAAGGAATTTTTTGTTAAATTGTAGGGAATTATAAAAAAAAAACAATATCTATTAAACATGTATGAGCTGTTAGTGGGAATATAAAAACAAATATGTTAAATATAAGAGACAAATATGTCAAATGCTGACAAATTCAGATTTTTAAAAATATAAGTACATCTTTACAAAACAGTTCATATTAATTTTTATCAACCTGATGAAAAAAAAACTTCTTGATAATAAAACATCAAATAATTGAACTTAAACCCAAATTTGAAGAAATTAAGAAGAAAACAAGTTAATAAAAAGTCTAGTGACAATTTAAGCGCAATTTCCTTAATTAATTTTGTGTGACCGAACGAAAGGATATTTTTGAAAACTTTCTTCGGCAATATTGTTGTAAATTATGGCATAAATCGATTGGTAAATGTTTCAAGTCGCTAAGTGGTCTGGTTGCCGAGATATGGGCCAAAAACTGCATTTTTTCGAGGTTTTTTGGCTTTTCCGGGAAATCCAGGAAGGAATTCCGGGAATTTTTTTGGCCCACAATCATCCTCGAAACTTGCTTAACATATTTGCTTTGGAACTAGTCCTTGATATTGCTTCGTTGAGGAGTAGATACGACTTAAAGCTGCGGACACACATCGGACACACATCCTTGACGAGTTAATAATCGCAATTGTCCGTATGGAAATTGCGCTAAAAACTTTGGGTTTTCTACTCTTTAAACATCATAAAAATTTAGTAGCCCTTCACCGGTTTAATACAATCCTTGCTGGACATAACATTTTGACCAGCTCAACTGTTATTTTTTATAAATTATTTTTTTTTAAAAATGGATTGTATTTTGATTCAGATGACAACTCAAAAATAAATAAATAAAAGAGTTAAAAAAAAAACTTCTATTTTCGGTTAATACATTATTTGTGCTTAAGAAAACAGTCAGATTCAAACAGTAACGGTACTGTAAAGTACAGAAAATGGATTTCAAATAAATATTTCCTTATACCCACTCTTATATTAGTAGACCAAACAGGTGTGAATTAAATATTATATTGTATCCAGACTTTATGTAAACAACAAAAACTGGATTAAATTAATTATATCATTATATCCACTTCTTCTGTAAATTAGAGAAAAATATTTCATATTCCAATCTTTTACTGTAAATTATAAAAATTGTATTTAAATTGAATTTATTCTTTAGATATACCTTTTTGGAATAAATTACAAAAAAATTGATTTGAATAAATATTTCAATACTTTTAGAGCAACTAAGCAAATCGGATTTTTATTTAATATCTCAATGTTTTACTGAAAACTTCAGAATCTGGATTTAAAATAAACATTAATGCATTCGCTATTTGATCAGAAATGTTTACCCTATTCTGCTCAAATTTAGCACTGAGGGAGCGGGGGAAGGGGGTGGGGGGGAATAGCCAGGGTCCTGTCCAGATGTGACCCGCCACTTATGGAAAAAGCGCACGCGTGAAATGTCTAGGTACCAAGATACAGACCTCTTCATGAAAATTAATAATGATATGTCCCAATTTCATCCTATTCAATAAAACCTAAAAGTACAAGTTTCATAATAATACCCTCTTTTTAAATTATTATTTTTTTTTTGGTAGCGGGGGTTAACTTTTTCAGTCAAAGCTTATCTGGACACGATCCGATGGCTAAATCCCTAGACTAGAAAATGCGTGTATGACTTGTTGAAAATGTTGATAGTTGATAAATAATATTCAACCCAACAGATGCACAAGCTATACAAAACATAAATGGGCTGAAAAAATAAGGTAATAAATTTTCAAAGAGTACATTCCCTTTGAAAGAATACATCAGTTATATCCCTTTCACTGCTTTCTAGTTCTTGTAACAGCAATTATACTGAGACATAATGAATAGTCCTATTGTTTAACATTTTAAATAACCATATTTCCTCTTAATATTAAATAAATGACATAGTTTTCTACTTTAAAAAAATTGTCTTTCAACAAAATTATGTTCCTTAAAAAAAGGACAGAAACTAGCTTTTAAGTGATATATAATATAGCAATAAACTGAAATGAATTGCTTTTGAAAGCAGCATTAGCGTACACAGGATTTAATCAGACAACTGGGTTCGAATTCCCACGAATAAATACACAGCATCGGCCCTATCTAAATCTATAATGGGCCACGTTCGCACATCTCTCTCTCTCTCTCTCTCTCTCTGTCCGCAAAAAATTTTCGCCGGACATCACGTCAGAAACGGCAGCAATATATGGAGAACTTTATACGGACTTTTGTTGAAAATAATATGTTAGATGTTTTAAATGTATAACCACAATTTTATTTAAAGAAGAAAAATATAAAATAAAGGCGTATTCGAATGTAGAGAAACAGTATTATTTATGCAACCGGAAAAGCATTAATAGATGTGTAAAAGAACGCATAAAACTGTGACGACAGTATTGCTTACTAATGACGTCATCTGCCGTGTTTATAATAAAAAAGAAATGAACTATTTCATTCAAATTTGATTTAGATCTACGTACACTATGAAATGTATACAATACAATTTTTCCGGCCTAAACTCATAACATTTATTTATACAAAATCTTTGTTTGGAACTGGCTAATTTGGGATAAAAAAATTAATTTGAAAGAATAGGCATATTCGCGTAAGTTAAGATTTTAAAATACGTCTTTCATTCTCTGTATTTTATAAGGTGCCTAAATAGCGGAGATGTTAGTGTACTAAAAACCACGCAGGTGGTGCGGGTTCGAGACCCACCAAGTCAACTTGGTTAATGTATTTTTTTTTATTTTGCTCGGACTAAACTTAAAAAAAAAATTCAATTAGGATTCTAGATCTAGATCTAGATTGTCGGGTGTCCGATAAGGCACTTCCGGCGCCGCAGGCGCTTCAAATTCGGCAGGATCTTGCCTTGGGGCGACAGAACACGGGGGCCGGTTGGCCGAAAAGTCTACGATGAGGGGGTCAAAACTGACCTCGACTGACCGGTACCTTATATGAGCTATAAATCGAAAAAAAATGTCCACGGAGGAACCTCTTCATAACTCTTGAGGTCGTAGACCGACCCTCGGGCGAATTAATTAAGCATTCAAATTCTCAATGTTTTCGAAAGCCTAAGCGAAGCTGGGCAGCATGCCTAGTGTATAATAACCAACAATAACAGAAGAATACCATGTAACTAGACATCAAATCTAGAGAGCTTATGCTAATTAATTTGCTGTAAACCAAACATGGTATATTGGTATAAATCAAACATGGGATATTGGTATTAATCAAACATGGTATATTGGCATAAATCAAACATGGTATATCGGTATAAACCAAACATGGTGTATTGGTATAAATCAAACATGGTATATTGGTATAAATCAAACATGGTATATCGGTATCAATCAAAGATGGTATATCGGTATAAATTAAACATGGTATATCGGTATAAATCAAACATGTTATATTGGTGCGGTGGTCGAGGAGTAGAGCTTACGACTGCTAAGTCTTGAGTTCGGATTCTTAAACGTCCCAGAGTTCACCCTGATATGATGAGCACCTGACACAAAGGCGACAGGGCATTGTACTGACCACACTAACCCCTCGTATGCCGAGGTTATCGAAACACATTAACTCTACTTCATCTGCCCCCATATGCACTGGAAAAGGTGATGGTATAGGTATGACACATCAAACCCAGAGACCTTCAGCTATGTAGTCGGCTGTAAATGAAACATGGTGTACATATAGGCGAGACTGCGACACGGCACCTGGGTGATGGAGTAGCCCCAGGGGTACTGGCCAATGGAGCTGGTGTTCCTGGGTATGTGGCCATTGTACGCCCTACACACGTCGTAGTCGTAGATCCGCATGACCACGCCCAGGCTGTCACGTGGTACAGGCACCCTGACGCCCTCAAACACGTCCTCGGTTAACGGGAACACCAACTTCTTGGGGTAGATGAACGTTTTCCGGATGTAGTGGGTGGCAGCCCAGATGTAGGTGTCGTCGCTTTTGTAGAAGAAAACGTCGAGGAAAGGGTAGGAGATGTTGGCGTAGGAGAACTTCCAGTGGAACACGCGCTCCATGGCCAGCGAGAAGCCCAGGACACACGTCAGGGTCTGCTTGACCAGCTGCCAGTGGGCGATATCGATGGCAATGTCAAGGTCGTCGTCCCAGGGGACGAACCCCCCGTGTCTCTTGAGCCCCAGGAGGGAGCCAGCCACGAGGAAATGTCGGACACCGACCTGGTCCAGAGCCTCTGCTGCCACTTTATACAGGTACAAGTTGTCCACTTTTTGGCTCAGGTTTAGCGCAGGTAGGTAACGACCGTGGCCGTTCTTTAGAGAAAGCACCTGAGCGTCGTAGCTCTTCAGGTAAGAATGCGTGAGTATAGCTGAGGTGTTGATGTCTTCTTTCTTTATACGAGGAGCGTTTAAATTCAAACAGGTGACGGCAGCGTAAATGCTCTCCGGCGGAGAATCGGCCACAAAGTGTATCCGGAACAAGACATCAGTAGGCAGATCCTTCCAGGCGAACTCCAGCGAGTGGTACAACACCACGTTACGGATGGGTATGACGAACAGCGCCGAGTATGACGTCACCAGGAACAGCATCATAAACACCAGAACCTTCCAGCGCCCCACCCACAGCTTTCGAGTCCACCCGGAAAAAGTTGCCTTCTTCAGTAGATCAAACATTTTCACGATTTTTTTCCCCCAACGAAGTGGGAAGAACCCAGTGACTTTTCTTCGACCGATGTTGAGACCCCAAAACACTACACACACAACACGATTTTACTTCGATGACCACTAAGAATGCGATGTACTTGAATATATAAACTAAGAATAAGGAGAAAAAGATTTTTAAAAACTAGTTCCATTTTGTTAAAACCCCAACTTTGAAAATGAGTAAAAGATCGAACTATCGATAGCCTGTTAAAACATGTAGTCAGAAAACCAGAACAATAGCACACGGGAACATGATTTCTCTATGAAGCATCGATTTCTTGATGTATCAAATCTGTTTCCTGATGTATCAATTCTTGAGGTTTAGAGGATGTTAAGAACTGGCTCCAAAACAGTGATGTTTTAATCTCCAAGTGATGTCTTCATACTGAACTTGATATGGTGATGCTTTGATGCCTGTGAAAATATACGCCAGTTCGCGGCAGTAGGCATCGTCTGAAATTTAAAAAAATAAACCTTGATGATGATAATTGATAAAATTGATGATGATACTTGATAAACTTGATGATGATAATTAATAAACTTGATGATGATAATTGATAAACTTGATGATGATAATTGATAAAGTTGATGATAATTATAGCTAAATTTTAGAAATTTTAGATGTTATTATAAAACTTGAATTACAACTTTCAATATTTCACATGGATTGTTCACATGCAAAGTTCATTCACCTCTCAGGAGACCAAAAAATGGAGTCTAGTAAATAAAGACTGACCACACAATAACCCGTTAGCCCACCACACAATGACCCATTAACCCACCACACAATGACCCATTAGCCCACCACACAATGACCCATTAGCCCACCACACAATGACCCATTAGCCCACCACACAATGACCCATTAACCCACCACAAAATGACCCGTTAGCCCACCACACAATGACCCATTAGCCCACCACACAATAACCCGTTAGCCCACCACACAATAACCCATTAGCCCACCACACAATGACCCATTAGCCCACCACACAATGACCCATTAGCCCACCACACAATGACCCATTAGCCCACCACACAATGACCCATTAGCCCACCACACAACGACCCATTAGCCCACCACATAATGACCCATTAGCCCACCACACAATGACCCGTTAGCCCACCACACAATGACCCATTAGCCCACCACACAACGACCCATTAGCCCACCACATAATGACCCATTAGCCCACCACACAATGACCCATTAGCCCACCACACAACGACCCATTAGCCCACCACAAAATGACCCATTAGCCCACCACACAATGACCCATTAACCCACCACAAAATGACCCATTAGCCCACCACAAAATGACCCATTAGCCCACCACAAAATAACCCATTAGCCCACCACACAATAACCCATTAGCCCACCACACAATGACCCATTAACCCACCACAAAATGACCCATTAGCCCACCACACAATGACCCATTAGCCCACCACACAAGTACCCATTAGCCCACCACACAATGACCCGTTAGCCCACCACACAATGACCCATTAGCCCACCACACAATGACCTATTAGCCCACCACACAATGACCCATTAGCCCACCACACAATGACCCATTAGCCCACCACACAATGACCCGTTAGCCCACCACACAATGACCCGTTAGCCCACCACACAATGACCCATTAGCCCACCACACAATGACCCATTAGCCCACCATACAATAACCCGTTAGCCCACCACACAATGACCCGTTAGCCCACCACACAATGACCTATTAGCCCACCACACAATGACCCATTAGCCCACCACACAATGACCCATTAGCCCACCACACAATGACCCGTTAGCCCACCACACAATGACCCGTTAGCCCACCACACAATGACCCACTTGCCCACCACACAATGACCCATTAGCCCACCACACAATGACACATTAGCCCACCACACAATGACCCATTAGCCCACCACACAATGACCCGTTAGCCCACCACACAATGACCCGTTAGCCCACCACACAATGACACATTAGCCCACCACACAATGACACATTAGCCCACCACACAATGACCCACTTGCCCACCACACAATGACTTATTAGCCCACCACACAATGACCCATTAGCCCACCACACAATGACCCATTAGCCCACCACACAATGACCCATTAGCCCACCACACAATGACCCATTAGCCCACCACACAATGACCCATTAACCCACCACACAATGACCCATTAGCCCACCACACAATGACCCATTAGCCCACCACAAAATGACCCATTAACCCACCACATAATGACCCATTAGCCCACCACACAATGACCCATTAGCCCACCACACAATGACCCATTAGCCCACCACACAATGACCCATTAGCCCACCACACAATGACCCATTAGCCCACCACACAATGACCCATTAGACCACCACACAATGACCCATTAGCCCACCCAATAATCCGTTTCTTTAACACATATCAGCGAGGGAAGCTTAATTAAATATAATTGCGTTGATTTTATATGGAGCAAAACGTGTTGAAGGAAATACCGTGCGACATTACAATTAAAAACGTAGAATAACGATTAAAGTACGTCAACACACATGATCCAGCACACACCAAATGACTGACGTACGTCAATACACGTCACCCAGCACACACCAAATGACTGACGTACGTCAATACACGTGGAGATTTCTTCGGCTAAATTTACCCAACTCATATTCTTTCTCTCTAAATAAAAAAGTTCTTAAAATATCCACACCTGCATACATCAAATTTTAAAAAAGTGCATAATATAACCCTCCCCACACCTCAACTCTTTTGATTAGAAAAACAAAAATGCCCACCACCACCAAAAACTTTTTTTTTTTAAATCCACAACACTCCTCCCCCCACCACACCACTTTCATATTTTTTTTTGCTGAAGTCATCTCCAACATTTATTACCCCCCCCCTCACGTTACCCATGACAACAACCAACACATTCGTGTACTGCTGGCCGCCACTCAATGGGCGAGCAGACGACGGACGGCTAAATTTGGGTTGGAGCACAAAGTCAGCCCCGCACCAATATCCGGTGCCGGGTGGGTCAAGGTCAGATGAGAGACGTCAAAATAAACAGGGGCTGTGGCCGTTTTATTGCTCTAATGCTAATGGTGTCTGTACAGTATTCAGTGTTTCTTCCAGAATTTTTTCTTCGGTGGGGGTGGGGGGGGGGGGGGGGGGTAGGCGCGGACACCATTTTCCGTGGGGGTGGTGGGGGACACTAGTAAAAGTATATGTTTTCCATATAAATTCCATTTGGGAGAGGGGAGGGGGTAGACTTTTTCGAAGGGGGGTGGGGGGAGGCTAATAAAAATTTTGAATTCGCCATGCTAATAAAAGTCTTACATTCGCCATGCTTGTAACAATCTGAAATTCGCCGTTCTTATATGAATCTTAAATTCGCCATGCTTATAAAAATCCCTCTACAAATAAAACATGTCAACAATCATCAAAAGAGAAAAAAAATTTCCACCAAACACAAAACTGTTCCCCAACCTAATCGCCCCTTCCATAACCGCCCAATAAAAAACAAAAATATTTACATAACATGTGTACTTTTATATTAATGAATGAGGGAGGTTTTCCCGCTACTGAGATTAATCTGACTGCAACAGGGCACCCCTAAAACAGTGCACCCCTACGACAGCACCCCTACAACAGTGCACCCCTACAACAGTGCACCCCTACAACAGAGCACCCCCTACAATATAGCACCCCTACAATATAGCACCCCTAAAACAGCACCCCTTCAACAGTGCACCCAGAGCACCCCTACAATATAGTACCCATATAACAGAGCAACCTTACAATATAGCACCCCTACAACAGCACCCCTACAATATAGCACCCCTACAACAGAGCACCCCTTACAATATAGCACCCTTACAACAGAGCACCCCCTACAATATAGCACCCCTACAACAGAGCACCCCCTACAATATAGCACCCCTACAACAGCACCCCTACAATATAGCACCCCTACAACAGAGCACCCCCTACAATATAGCACCCCTACAACAGAGCACCCCTACAATATAGCACCCCTACAACAGAGCACCCCCTACAATATAGCACCCCTACAATATAGCACCCCTACAACAGAGCACCCCCTACAATATAGCACCCCTACAACAGTGCACCCCTACAACAGTGCACCCCTACAACAGAGCACCCCCTACAATATAGCACCCCTACAATATAGCACCCCTAAAACAGCACCCCTTCAACAGTGCACCCAGAGCACCCCTACAATATAGTACCCATATAACAGAGCAACCTTACAATATAGCACCCCTACAACATAGCACCCCTACAACACAGCACCCCCTAGAGCAGCCCTACAATATAGTACCCATATAACAGAGCAACCTTACAATATAGCACCCCTACAACATAGCACCCCTACAACACAGCACCCCCTAGAGCAGCCCTACAATATAGTACCCATATAACAGAGCAACCTTACAATATAGCACCCCTACAACAGAGCACCCCCTACAATATAGCACCCCTACAACAGAGCACCCCCTACAATATAGCACCCCTACAACAGAGCACCCCCTACAATATAGCACCCCTACAACAGAGCACCCCCTACAATATAGCACCCCTACAACAGAGCACCCCCTACAATATAGCACCCTTACAACAGAGCACCCCTACAATATAGTACCCATATAACAGAGCAACCCTACAATATAGCACCCCTACAACAGAGCACCCCCTACAATATAGCACCCCCTACAATATAGCACCCTTACAACAGAGCACCCCTACAATATAGTACCCATATAACAGAGCAACCCTACAATATAGCACCCCTACAACAGAGCACCCCCTACAATATAGCACCCCTACAACATAGCACCCCCTACAATATAGCACCCCTACAACAGCACCCCTACAATATAGCACCCCTACAACAGAGCACCCCCTACAATATAGCACCCCTACAACAGCACCCCTACAATATAGCACCCCTACAACAGTGCACCCCTACAACAGTGCACCCCTACAACAGAGCACCCCCTACAATATAGCACCCCTACAATATAGCACCCCTAAAACAGCACCCCTTCAACAGTGCACCCAGAGCACCCCTACAATATAGTACCCATATAACAGAGCAACCTTACAATATAGCACCCCTACAATATAGCACCCCTTCAACAGTGCACCCCTACAATATAGCACCCCTATAACAGAGCACCCCTACAACAGAGCACCCCCAAGTTGTTTTCCGCCACCAACGTCTACGTCATTAGATTCGGCGTCGCTTAGTTCCTCATCAATACACAAACAAAACGCCGGTTTAAAAAAACTCTACCTTTTTTCCCCAGTGAAACGCACCCATTATGGGGCCGTAACTTATGGCGCTTCATTAAGGGGCCGTAACCGTGTGGCCTTTTATGTGTAAAACTTTCTATTGAAGTGAGGCGAGCCCTGTCAATCAAACCCTGCACACGCAGGTGAAGCGGAAAAGACGTCACAAAAAGTCTGCCAACATTGAAACTAAAAAGCTTGATCATTTTTCTGTTACTTTCTTGTATAAAACGCATAGAGGAAGTATTGTAATCGTGCACAAAATCGAAATTGAGATTTTTAAAAACCTCGACGTTTTACATCTCTCTGAGTCGGAAAAATTTAGTTCTGCAATTTTTTTTACTTATGTCTGTGTGTGTACGTATGTGTGTGTATGTGTGTGTGTGTCTGTAAACACGATAACTTCAGTACCGTTATAGATAGGTTGATGAAATTTCATATATAAGTTTCATATCAAACTTGCAGTTCCGTGTACACTTTTAGACAATTTCCGGTAACCGGAAGTTAATTATACTTACGGTTTTTCAAAAGGCTATAACTTGAGTACTGTTTCCGATAGATAGATGAAATTTCATTGTCAAATATCCTATTCTCTGTTTTCTATCACATTTTGAGTAATTTCCGGTGTCCGGAAGTAGTACTTTACGCTATTTCCGATTTACCAAAAAAACCATATGAATTTATAAAGTACTACTATTCCGCACTATTATACAGATATTGTTTGCTGTTCATTCTGTGCGCAATTCTTTTTTCTAAGAGATTCTAATCTATTTTTAAAAGTTTAAGTATTTAAAATTTCGTTGAAATCATGTTTATATCCCGAGTTGCCATCCCGTAGTGTTATACAAGAATATTCGAGAAAGATTAAAGGATATCACTCCCGCTTTATTGAACATGTACTAATAAAAACGCGCTTATTTAGGCAGGTCCAAAAATAGCGCATTGAAACAATGGAGGACTTAAGCTCCAAGACTGGCTCGATACAAACTTTCATGACGTCCATCCAAATATGATCGTTTAATATTGACGTGGATGGGATTTTAAGGATCAATTTTATTTGAACAAAGCCTGTTTTTTTTTAACTAGCACAAAGAACGGTAGTGATTACCCACATTCGATAGGACTGAATACGATCTAGCGGCGATCATTAGCCTGTTCACACTTGTTCGACCGTTACAGCAAATATTCAAAAAGCCGATATGACCTTCGAGGTATGAACTAGCCAAACATATTCAAAACTACTGGCCTTAATGTTAGCGTCTTATTTCAAAACGACATATTGATTACGAGTTTATTAAGCTAAACAAAAGATAATACATGAATACTGTTAAAATAAATTGAAAGCAAAACATAACAAAACAGGTTACATAAATACAACGTGTTTTAGGCTGTGTACATTAAGCTGCAAAACATCACACACATACAGACAGCCAATAACTTTAGCTAACAGCCAGCTGATAGATCTAGCTAACAGCCAGTGGACATATCTAGCGTACAGCCAGTAGACAGCTTTAGCTTACAGCCAGTGAAAAGCTGTAACTAACAGCTACTGGACAGGTCTGTCTTACAGCCAGCGAACAGCTGGAGCTTGCAGACAGTGGACAGCTATAGCTAACAGCCAGTGCACAGCTCTAGCTAAAACAACCCACACACAGCCATGCAGCCATTGGGTGGCACCAGCGTACAGCCAGATGGTATTAAAACATTCATTAAAAACCAATTCCAACTCGTCTCAATAATGACGTCAATGTTACCAATCAAATCAATACTGACATTACCGTTACCAATCAAATCAACACTGGCGTTACCAATCAAATCAATAATGACGTCAATGTTACCAATCAAATCAATACTGACATTACCGTTACCAATCAAATCAATACTGACTTTAACGTTACCAATCAAATCAATAATGTGTTGGTGAACACATTGGATCTAGTAGACTAGTAGCAACACAACCAAAACATTCCCGACCCACCCCGAACCCCGACCCACCCCGAACCCCGCCCCACCCCCTGCCCCGCCCCACATGTAAATAACGATCACACTGAACATGGTAGGGTTTTTTTTATTTAACTCACGTAAAAAAAATCTATCGCTGATTCAATCGATTGCTTCGATACGGCGGCATGCTCGCAAGCTTTCCGGCATACTAGAGGTTTTTTTACATTGTTTATTTTTGTGTGGGTTTTTTTCCCCCACATTGTTTATTTTATGTAGGTTTTTTTTTGTCGGTGTAATAAAAATGCCGGCAGCATTATACCTTGACGTAACGGGGATTTGTATTTAGTGTTAGTGTTTGCTTTAAGGTCAAGGTTAGATTAGCGTTACAACTAGGGCGAGTATTAGAGTATCGATACTTGATACTCTAACGTAATGGGGATTTGTATTTACTGTCACTATTAGCTGTTAAGGTTAGGGTTAGATTAGCGCTACAACTAGGGCGAGTATTATTAGAGTATCGATACTTGATACTCTAAAGTAACGGGAATTTTTATTTACTGTCACTGTTTAGCGTTGCAAGGTCGAGTATTAGAGTACCGATACTTGATACTCTAACATATTACTGTCAGTGTTTGCTGTTAAGGTTAGAGTTAGATTAGTATTACAACTGTGGCGAGTATTAGAGTATCGATACTTGATATCTCAATCAGTAAGATCGCTATCAGTATTTTACTGCTATCACAATAAGTAAGATTTCAATTAGTAGAATGACAATTAGTGAGATGTTAATTAGTAACATAAGTATTTACAAGTACTGATACCTCAACCAGAAAGATCACAAATATTATATATCACCGAGCAGAGGCGTCGCGAGGTGGAGCGGGGGGGGGGGGGGGTGTGCTGGCCGCATCGGAAGACACCATTTAGGGGGTGACATTGGCAAAAAAATTGCAAAATATATAGAAGAAAATGCTTTTCGCCAGTTCAATCAATGATTAATTAGAGTTAATTCAGCTGTAATAATAGGTGACAATAAATAACCATCTTTACTTTTAATTGTGCATAATTTAAAACTGACACCCGGGGAGGGGTGACACCAACTGCAAAATTTAGAGAAGAATAAAGACTTGCTGAGTCTTTTAAATAAAAAGATAAGTCAATAGACGACTAGAGAGGGAGTGACATCAATCTAATGAGTTAGGACGAAAACGATGCTTTTTCCATATAAATTAATCGGTGGATTGTACGCGCAAATTAACGCCATTAGGCAAAATGGGAAGGGGATGTCACTAATTGCAGCTATATATATATATATATATATATATATATATATATATATATATATATATATATATATATATATATATATACATATATATATATATATATATTCAAAGGCCGAGCTACACAGCTGACTTGATATTTTTGTATTTTACAAATTAGTACACTTGAAAAAAATCAACCCTAAATTCTAGGCTTGCATGACTTCTGTATTTGGCTACCAACCAATAATATGGCTGTCATGTTCTATTAATTAAGTCGGCATATCTAGGTTAAGGCTGTACCTGGGCGAGTGCACGTCAACAATGTGCACAATGCATAAGTGGGGTAGACCCGGGATAAGTGCATGTCAACAATGCATAAAGCACGGGTAATCTCCCATACAAAATCTGACTCCATATGAATCCAATACAAAAAAAATGCGGGAGTGATCTCCCCTGAACTTTTTCGAATGTTCTTAAGCACTACGGGGGATTGCAAATCGGGATATAGACATGAATACCTAACAATTTTTACAAAATTAAAAATAGAATCTCGAAGAAACAAGAATAGCACACCAAGTGAACAGCAAACAATAAGTGTAAAATTGTATTGGTATTTTATAAATTCATATGCTTTTTTTAATGAGAAATCGAAAATAGCTTAAATTACTAATACCGGTCATCGAAATGTACTCAAAATTTGAAATAAGGCAGAGAATTGAATCTTTAACTTATATATGAAATTTCGTATATATATATCTGTAACAGTACTCAAGTTATCGGCTTTTGAAAAAGAGAAAATCGCTGAAAAGTTGAAACAGAACTACATATTTAATAAAATACTTATGTATATGAAATTTCATTGACCCAACTGTAACGGTACTCAAATAATCGTGTTCACAGACAAATAGACACACACACACACATACAGACAGGATTGCAAAATTATATTTTTCCTACTTACTCAGGGACGTCAAGATTTGTGAAAATCTCGATTTCTTTTTTTGTACGATTACAATATTTCCTCGATACTCCGAATATGAATAAGTAAAAATAACACAGTGAGACTGAATAAATCAAGCGGGAGTGATCTCCCCTAAACTTTCGCGTATATTCGCATATATCATTAAGGGAGATATCAATTTTCATTGCAATCGGGATGTAGAAATGTTTTTACTTTATTTTATTTTTTTAGCACTCAAAAATGAATTGCGCACCTAATACCAAATAATTTCATACACTATGTGTATAATAGCGCGGAAAATTAGCACATTATAAAGGAAAAATTGATTATTCAAAAAAAAAAAAGTTAATTTAACATCAAATTCTTTTATGTCACAGCTCATTGTCATTGAGCCTTTAACTACAAGAAAAGTTTGAAATAAATCAGTCAGGTAGAAGTGATATCTTTTGAAAAATCGTAAATAATGTAAAATACTATTTACGGTATCCGGAAATCACTCAAAATGTGAGAGATTCAAGATAATAAGATTGTATACCTATGTATAAAATTTTGTTCAACAACATTAAACGGTACTTACGTTATTTTAGAAAAAAGGAACTAGAGTAAAATACCACCTCTCTCTTACTAAAACAATTACTCAAGTTAAAGTGTTCATAATATAAATAGAGTAAAATAGCACATCCGGTTATCGGAAATCGTTCAAAAGTTGATACAAAACTGCACATACAATTTAATACATATTTATAAAAAAGAGTTCTATTTATTGGATTTTAAAAAACTGTAAGTTTCCTGTTATTGTAAATCGCTCAAAAGAACTACACATTTGATATGACACGTATTTAGGAAATTTCGTCAACTAAAACGGTACTCAAATAGCCGTGTTTACAGACATCACAGACATACGGATAATATTGCAAAACCAAGTTTTTCTGTTCATAAAGGATGTACAACAGACGTTAAAGTTAGTCAAAATCTGTGTTCAGATTTCTTGCACGACTACAACTCATCCTTTATGTTACGCATATGATAAAGTAGGGAGGTGTAAAAAGGGAAATCTATAAAAAAATGTGTTAGCTCTTTAGCACGATAACAATACTTTCTCTATACTCTTTATAAGACAAAGTAGGAAAAAAACACAGTGGGCCAGGATAAAACACACAGTGGGACAGGATATAAAACACACAGTTGGCCAGAGTAAAAAACACACAGTTGGCCAGAATAAAAAACACACAGTTGGCCAGAGTAAAAAACACACAGTTGGCCAGAATAAAAAGCACACAGTTGGCCAGAATAAAAAACACACAGTTGGCCAGAATAAAAAACACACTGTGGGCCAGAATAAAAAACACAGTTGGCCAGAATAAAAAACACAGTTGGCCAGAATAAAAAGCAAAGTTGGCCAAAATAAAAAAACACACAGTGGGCCAGAAAAAAAATCACAAAGTTGGCCAGAATAAAAAACAAACAGTTGGCCAGAATAAAAAACACACAGTTGGCCAGAATAAAAAACACACAGTGAGCCAGAATTAAAAAAACACAGTGGGCCAGAATTTTAAAAATTAATGAACAACAAGAATGAGGCTAAAATAAGAAAGACATCCCGCGATTTTTAATTTCACTGATAAAACTAGACAACACAATATGCTCGCTTTAGCTTAAGCCTCGACTACAGGTTTAAAATATCGTTATCACCGAATCTTGTTAAATATCGAAATTAACGATACTAATTAACAGATACATACGTGTAAGGCAACTTATACTCTCATTAATTATTAACTAAAATCAACGCACTTGAACTCAACATTGAGATAACCTTTTAGAGATTTCCGCAGCCATTTGTAACAGATAAAAAGTTTAACGCTGAAATATACGGTTCTAACATTGCTCAGCATGTTTAGCTATGACTAAATATTTGCACGATAATAACCAGTTTTGCACCGTTCACAAAATTTTAGATTAGCTGCGGCTAAACAGGACATGTGTGGAGAAAGTACCTCCTTGTGTGGTGTGGTGGGTACCTCTATTTGTGTTGTATAGCGGGTACCTCTCTATGTGTGGTGTGTGGTGGGAAACTCAATGTGTTGTGTGTAGCGGGTACCTCTTTGTGTGGTGTGTAGCGGGTACCTCTATGTGTGGTGTGGAGCGGGTACCTCTATGTGTGGTGTGTAGCGGGTACCTCTATGTGTGGTGTGGAGCGGGTACCTCTATGTGTGGTGTGAAGCGGGTACCTCAATGTGTGGTGTGAAGCGGGTACCTCTATGTGTGGTGTGAAGCGGGTACCTCTATGTGTGGTGTGAAGCGGGTACCTCTATGTGTGGTGTGGAGCGGGTACCTCTATGTGTGGTGTGGAGCGGGTACCTCTATGTGTGGTGTGAAGCGGGTACCTCTATGTGTGGTGTGGAGCGGGTACCTCTATGTGTGATGTGAAGCGGGTACCTCTATGTGTGGTGTGAAGCGGGTACCTCTATGTGTGGTGTTAAGCGGGTACCTCTATGTGTGGTGTGAAGCGGGTACCTCTATGTGTGGTGTGAAGCGGGTACCTCTATGTGTGGTGTGAAGCGGGTACCTCTATGTGTGGTGTGAAGCGGGTACCTCTATGTGTGGTGTGAAGCGGGTACCTCTATGTGTGGTGTGGAGCGGGTACCTCTATGTGTGGTGTGAAGCGGGTACCTCTATGTGTGGTGTGAAGCGGGTACCTCTATGTGTGGTGCGAAGCGGGTACCTCTATGTGTGGTGTGGAGCGGGTACCTCTATGTGTGGTGTGAAGCGGGTACCTCAATGTGTGGTGTGAAGCGGGTACCTCTATGTGTGGTGTGAAGCGGGTACCTCTATGTGTGGTGTGAAGCGGGTACCTCTATGTGTGGTGTGGAGCGGGTACCTCTATGTGTGGTGTGGAGCGGGTACCTCTATGTGTGGTGTGAAGCGGGTACCTCTATGTGTGGTGTGGAGCGGGTACCTCTATGTGTGATGTGAAGCGGGTACCTCTATGTGTGGTGTGAAGCGGGTACCTCTATGTGTGGTGTGAAGCGGGTACCTCTATGTGTGGTGTTAAGCGGGTACCTCTATGTGTGGTGTGAAGCGGGTACCTCTATGTGTGGTGTGAAGCGGGTACCTCTATGTGTGGTGTGAAGCGGGTACCTCTATGTGTGGTGTGAAGCGGGTACCTCTATGTGTGGTGTGAAGCGGGTACCTCTATGTGTGGTGTGGAGCGGGTACCTCTATGTGTGGTGTGAAGCGGGTACCTCTATGTGTGGTGTGAAGCGGGTACCTCTATGTGTGGTGTGAAGCGGGTACCTCTATGTGTGGTGTGAAGCGGGTACCTCTATGTGTGGTGTGAAGCAGGTACCTCTATGTGTGGTGTGAAGCGGGTACCTCTATGTGTGGTGTTAAGCGGGTACCTCTATGTGTGGTGTGAAGCGGGTACCTCTATGTGTGGTGCGAAGCGGGTACCTCTATGTGTGGTGTGGAGCGGGTACCTCTATGTGTGGTGTGAAGCGGGTACCTCAATGTGTGGTGTGAAGCGGGTACCTCTATGTGTGGTGTGAAGCGGGTACCTCTATGTGTGGTGTGAAGCGGGTACCTCTATGTGTGGTGTGGAGCGGGTACCTCTATGTGTGGTGTGGAGCGGGTACCTCTATGTGTGGTGTGAAGCGGGTACCTCTATGTGTGGTGTGGAGCGGGTACCTCTATGTGTGATGTGAAGCGGGTACCTCTATGTGTGGTGTGAAGCGGGTACCTCTATGTGTGGTGTGAAGCGGGTACCTCTATGTGTGGTGTTAAGCGGGTACCTCTATGTGTGGTGTGAAGCGGGTACCTCTATGTGTGGTGTGAAGCGGGTACCTCTATGTGTGGTGTGAAGCGGGTACCTCTATGTGTGGTGTGAAGCGGGTACCTCTATGTGTGGTGTGAAGCGGGTACCTCTATGTGTGGTGTGGAGCGGGTACCTCTATGTGTGGTGTGAAGCGGGTACCTCTATGTGTGGTGTGAAGCGGGTACCTCTATGTGTGGTGTGAAGCGGGTACCTCTATGTGTGGTGTGAAGCGGGTACCTCTATGTGTGGTGTGAAGCAGGTACCTCTATGTGTGGTGTGAAGCGGGTACCTCTATGTGTGGTGTTAAGCGGGTACCTCTATGTGTGGTGTGAAGCGGGTACCTCTATGTATCTATCAGCTAGGTTCCCCGATTACCCCCCCCCCTCGCTATCAATGGTAAATCAATCAATCCATCAAATAATCAATCATTGATTGGGTTCTACTCACCGATCAATATTTAAGTGACCAACTTTCTTACACTAAGGCCAAGGTAGAGACTGAAACTGCTCAATCACTGTACTCTATAACATACACTCGATATACCATCACTGTACTCTATAACATACACTCGATATACCATCACTGTACTCTATAACATACACTCGATATACCATCACTGTACTCTATAACATACACTCGATATACCATCACTGTACTCTATAACATACATTCAATATACCATCACTGTTCTCTATAACATACATTCAATATACCGTCACTGTACTCTATAGCATACTAACTGCTCAACTTACCTTTGTTCTATTATATGCACAAACGAGCTCAAAAGAAAAATTGAAACATAAATTAAGTTCTCTTTTTTAATAGCGTAGGTATAGAAGAAGGCTAATTGTTAATTCTACAGTTAATACGTTCACGCTAAATGAACTACACTGTTTCTGCTATGCTAATTTATGCTGTGATCTCAATCCCATGCCGGTACTACTGTAACTGATCTCAAATCTATGCCAGTTATTATTGTTGATGAGCGAGATTCGATACCCGTTACTGGGCGAGAATCGATACTATTAAAGATTTGGTAACTAATCTCCAATCCATGATGGGTACTACAGTTGCTGAGTGAGAATCGATACCATTAAAGATTTGGTAACTAATCTCCAATCCATGATGGGTACTACAGTTGCTGAGTGAGAATCGATACCATTAAAGATTTGGTAACTAATCTCCAATCCATGATGGGTACTACAGTTGCTGAGTGAGAATCGATACCATTAAAGATTTGGTAACTAATCTCCAATCCATGATGGGTACTACAGTTGCTGAGTGAGAATCGATACCATTAAAGATTTGGTAACTAATCTCCAATCCATGCCGGGTACTACAGTTGCTGAGTGATATCCAGAAAGACGAGTTAACATTTAGTGTAATAAAAGCCATGACAATCGTTACAAAAATTACATCTAGTGTAATTAAAGGTCTAAGCTTAGGATTAGTTTAACGGATTATCGGATTAGATGTCACGTATTTAGCTTCTATAGATAAAACAGGCAGTAAAACATCACCAACTATCTGATGTACTCATTCATAAAACTATCAAGTGATTAGCTTAGAGCTGTTAGAGTCTAGCTACCATCGTATTGTCTCCCCTAGTCTAGCTACGACCGTATTGTCTCCCCTAGTCTAGCTACGACCTTATTGTCTCCCCTAGTCTAGCTACTATCGTATTGTCTCCTATAGTCTAGCTACCATCGTATTGTCTACCCTAGTCTAGCTACCACCGTATTGTCTCCCCTAGTCTAGCTACCATCGTATTGTCTCCCCTAGTCTAGCTACCATCGTATTGTCTACCCTAGTCTAGCTACGACCGTATTGTCTCCCCTAGTCTAGCTACCATCGTATTGTCTCCCCTAGTCTAGCTACCATCGTATTGTCTCCCATAGTCTAGCTACGACCGTATTGTCTACCCTAGTCTAGCTACCATCGTATTGTCTTCCCTTGTCTAGCTACGAACGTATTAACCTCCCCTAGTCTAGGTACCATCGTATTGTCTCCCCTAGTCTAGCTACCATCGTATTCTCTCCCCTAGTCTAGCTACCATCGTATTGTCTCCCCTAGTCTAGCTACCATCGTATTGTCTCCCCTAGTTTAGCTACGACCGTATTGTCTAACCTAGTCTAGCTACGACCGTATTGTCTCCCCTAGTCTAGCTACCATCGTATTCTCTCCCCTAGTCTAGCTACCATCGTATTGTCTCCCCTAGTCTAGCTACCATCGTATTGTCTCCCCTAGTTTAGCTACGACCGTATTGTCTAACCTAGTCTAGCTACCATCGTATTGTCTCCCCTAGTCTAGCTACCATCGTATTGTCTCCCATAGTCTAGCTACGACCGTATTGTCTACCCTAGTCTAGCTACCATCGTATTGTCTTCCCTTGTCTAGCTACGAACGTATTAACCTCCCCTAGTCTAGGTACCATCGTATTGTCTCCCCTAGTCTAGCTACCATCGTATTCTCTCCCCTAGTCTAGCTACCATCGTATTGTCTCCCCTAGTCTAGCTACCATCGTATTGTCTCCCCTAGTTTAGCTACGACCGTATTGTCTAACCTAGTCTAGCTACGACCGTATTGTCTCCCCTAGTCTAGCTACGACCGTATTGTCTCCCCTAGTCTAGCTACGACCGTATTGTCTCCCCTAGTTTAGCTACCATCGTATTGTCTCCCCTAGTCTAGCTACGACCGTATTGTCTCCCCTAGTCTAGCTACGACCGTATTGTCTCCCCTAGTCTAGCTACGACCGTATTGTCTCCCCTAGTCTAGCTACGACCGTATTGTCTCCCCTAGTCTAGCTGCGACACTGTTGTCTCCCCTGGTCTAGCTACGACCGTATTGTCTCCCTTATTCAAACATTTTGTACCAACAAACGCTAGAATCACAACGAAACAAGTATCACTGTGATCTATTTAATCTCTATTCAAGTTTGAGAATATTATAAACAAATACACGTTTAGTGTGTTTAATAGCACCTTTATGTAATGACGGAAAACTAGCCACACTTTTAACGATATATATATATATATATATATATATATATATATATATATATATATATATATATATATATATATATATATATATATATATATAATTATATATATATATATATATATATATATATATATATATATATATATATATATATATATATATATATATATATATATATATATATATAATTATATATGTGTGTGTGTGTAAATACATTCAAATTCAAATCAATTGATTTCCTCTATGAATATAACTATTTAAAAAACTCACACAAAGATGATTAGCATTTTTTACTACAATTTGTTACAGTAGAAGAAAAGCTGATGTGTTTACTGGTATGTCAAAGATACCAAGAGAAATATTGCAGCTTCACACTCGTATATTCCAACATTTGAAGTCTGCATTACAAGAATAGAAAACACCGTATAGTTGCTCCATTGATCAGGTCAGGTAACCCCTACGGGGCTTAATATCAAATGCATCATAAATTATTTATACACGATATAACTTTCAACAAAACTACAAAGAGAAAACTGGAACAATATATATATATAAATTGTTTTATATTTCAAATGAAATAATCCTATGGTAATCGTATGTCCAATAGTTTTAGGGTCTCCTATTGACATATACCTTACAGCATTTCCACATAGTTCAATTGCATACACTTAGATATACGCTTGATGCACTTGTTTTATACCGCTTTGCCGAAATAGTTTCGCATTTATACAACTCCATATATATATATATATATATATATATATATATATATATATATATATATATATATATATATATATATATATATATGGAGTTGTATAAATGCGAAACTATTTTGTAACTACCCCCATTCATAGCAAAATGATACCCTCACCACTATCAAGATGCAATCAAGTCCTGTCTTCTATTCCACGGCCATCAAACAGGGGCAGTCAACCCACTGTCAACAGCCGTCCTCTTGAGATAGCACGCCCTTTATATCCAGTGATCCGTGACGGTTAAACAGGCAATTTGCAGCGATCGTAGATTAGGCTGACACACGGCAGGTGACTTAAGTCCCCAGAAATCTTTTTATAAACCACGTGGTTGTATGAGTCACCTGATATATAAGCTCAAGTCAAATGATATATCTATACAAGTAACCTGAAATATAGCTATACAAGTCACCTGATATAGCTATACAAGTCACCTGAAATATAGCTGTACAAGTCACCTGATATATAAGCTCTAGACATCACCTTACAGACGATCTGTAACGGTTAGTGGTGGGGAGGGGGTAGGTTAGTTGTTGAAAAATGTAACGTCCAATTATTTTAAGTTATTAAAATGAAATAAAAAGTGATGAAAAATTGTGAGATTTAGTTTGAATTTGGTTTAAAGCGGATGGGGCGTAGACGTTTGGGTTTCATTTAGGGGCCGGGGTGTGGTCGGTGTTTTTTTTTATTGACAGTCTGTAGCTGCTTGACGTCATAACGGATGACAAATTGCAAGATATTCACAGTCTAGGTGCACGTTAAAGGTAGTCATGATACAAAGTAGAGATGTTACTAACTTGTCGAACTTCTAGATATAAACTTCTATACTGTCTTTATATTACGATATAGACGTCCGGTAACTAAATATTTTAGTTCTTTTGTAAATACTCACGTCATTTATTCATCGCTGTAATTAATTTATTCTTGACCCTCGCTGAGATATGCTAGTCCCACCGTAATCACACAAAAATAAAATTTAAAAAAAAAGAGAAATTGGACCTCAGGGTTTATAATTTAATAAAATATTAACAAATTCTCCTCAATGATTTGAAAAGAAAAAAGTTCATCCAATATATATTTTTTTTACAAAAAATGTTACGTAAAGCCGCTGTAAAAATATCATTCACGGCAACAAATGGGGTATTATGTAGCACCGTAACCCTAGGTGGGACCAAAAGGCTGCTTGACTATGGCAGCACAATGACGTCTGCCTGACTCTGAGCAATGCTTGACTAAGACGTATATAAATCATTTTAAAAAATCAATGAGCGGTACATAAGAAAAAAAAGAAAATTTAACGAGCGTTCCATTATCGTGCAAATAATTCTAAAGTTCAAAAACTAAGCTGTCACGCGTCGAATGACTACATTGTATGAACTCAACCGTGTCATGTAGCGTAGTATCAGGGTTTCTTTCAGGCATATGTTTTTGGAGTGAGGGGGCATAATAAATTTAGATCTTCTCTTTTTCATCGGGGGAGGGGGGGGGGGGGTGGGGAGACACTACAATGAAAGTATGCGTTATACACCCCTGTTTTTTTTATGGCATTTTCCATTCATTGCCACAGCCCCAGTTGTATCTTCTCGGTATATGTTGTTGTTATATCATGTAGTATCTTGTCAACATATCGTGTCGAGATAACTAAGCTTAAATTAATAACATAACACAAGGTTCTCTTGCCATCCAACGAAAGAAGAATAATGCTGTAATTAATGCTACCAATTACTAGCAATCAAGAAAGCCATTACTCAACGTCTAGATAGATAAAATATTACAGAGGTATAGAGAGATAGACGCTTCTCAAACTTACATCAACAAATGCCAAGTCCACAAGCAATAATCGTACACAAGCAATGATCTTAAACGGACATTGATCGTAACAAACATTGATCGCAAACATGCACTAATCGTAAACAAGCAATGATTGGGGACCGGCATGTGTACTCTCAGAAACTTCACTAGAAAAAAATAAAAACGGACTTCTTTTTACGGCCGCTGATATAACCTTAGCCCTGACCCCAAACACAAACCCTAACCTTATCTTAGTCCACTATCTCTACACCGTTCTCACTCTGCCCAACGCCTTAACCCTAAACCCCAACCCACTATACATCAGCCACACATAACAGTTCAACCCCACCCCCCCCTATATCTCAGCCAAACTACTCCGAGTTATAACCCTACCCCCTCACGCTCTGTACACCAGCCATACTTACAGTTCCACCCTAGCCCCCCCCCACCCCCACCCCCACTCTATACATCAGACAAACTGGTACGAGTTATAAACCCTACCCCCCCCCGTCCTATACACCAGCCATACTCACAGTTCAACCCCCCCCCCCCACCCTTGTGTACACCTAACCCTACTTAAATCAACCTTTACTTCCATGTCCCACATGTAATGCACTAGCATTAGGAATGACTAGCACCACTAGGAACAACGCGACTACAAAACGTACCCCGTATACTGCAATGTGAGAATCCTCGACGCATGAAGCATCCAGTACAACGTAATCTATCTAACGTTACATTAGTCGTGAGAACAGTTAAGTCATAAGGATTAATGTTAAGTGAGGTGTGATATCCCGGGGGGGGGGGGGGGGGGGTGGAGCGTATGTGAGAGGGGAGATGTTGGAAGAGAATTTTGTTTCTCGGGATATGCTGTGGTGGCTACGTCGTCATGGCATTCTTCCTGGTGATAGATAAGGGGGTGGGTGGGGGGGTGCCTGTGTAGTACACGCTCATATATTTGAGAGGCCCACATAATTTCAAGATCACGTGGCCCACACAACTTATATATCCCGTGACCCACACAACTTATATATCACGTGACTCACACAACTTATATATCCCGTGACTCACACAACTTATATATCCCGGGGCCCACACAACTTATATATCACGTGACTCACACAACTTATATATCCCGTGACTCACACAACTTATATATCCCGTGGCCCACACAACTTATACATCCCGCGACCCACACAACCTATATATCCCGTGACTCACACAACTTATATATCCCGTGACCCACACAACCTATATATCCCGTGACTAGTACAACTTATATATCCCGTGACTCACACAACTTATATATCCCGTGACCCACACAACTTATATATCCCGTGACCCACACAACCTATATATCCCGTGACTCACACAACCTATATATCCCGTGACTCACACAACTTATATATCCCGTGACCCACACGACCTATATATCCCGTGACTCACACAACTTATATATCCCGTGACCCACACAACTTATATATCCCGTGACCCACACAACCTATATATCCCGTGACTCACACAACCTATATATCCCGTGACTCACACAACTTATATATCCCGTGACCCACACGACCTATATATCCCGTGACTCACACAACTTATATATCCCGGGCCCACACAACTTCTGTATACCGGGGCCAACATGACCTATTTATCCCGGGGTCACCATGACCTATTTATCCCGGGGCCAACATGACCTATTTATATCCATGCCAGCACGTGATGAGATCCAAGAAGTCACGCGCCTTCGTATCACGTGACGCTGTTTAACCTTGACAAGGCTTGACAGATGAGCACGCACTGAACAAACGTGCATGCTAGGAAGGCACAAAGATGAGCACTGTGCTCCCATTTTACCCTTCTCCCTCCTACTTCTATTCGTCCTCCTCCGCCCCCCCCCCCCCCCATATATCATTAAATTACTTAGTGAAATTTACTTTTTACAAGAATACATGTTTTTTTTTTCAAACGTGTTGAATCATTGAGCATGCAAATAATAGTCTTAAAATAGTCATAATTAAAGCCCATAAAAAATTGTATAAATGTGTTATCATTCATAAAGAAAAAACACGTCATTAATTAACATAGATTATAGCTGTTTTAAACTGTAAACAATCGTGTACATTCACTCACTCACTCAACGCAGTCTTCAATTGACTTGTAAACAAGCAAGTAAGTAAATTCACTCAACACAATCTTCAATTAATTGTAAACAAGTAAATTCACTCACTCAACACAATCTTCAATTAATTGTAAACAAGCAAGTAAATTCACTCACTCAACACAATCTTCAATTAATTGTAAACAAGCAAGTGAATTCACTCACTCAACACAATCTTCAACTAATTGTAAACAAGCAAGTAAATTCACTCACTCAACACAATCTTCAACTAATTGTAAACAAGCAAGTAAATTCACTCACTCAACACAATCTTCAATTAATTGTAAACAAGCAAGTAAATTCACTCACTCAACACAATCTTCAATTAATTGTAAACAAGCAAGTAAATTCACTCACTCAACACAATCTTCAACTAATTGTAAACAAGCAAGTAAATTCACTCACTCAACACAATCTTCAACTAATTGTAAACAAGCAAGTAAATTCACTCACTCAACACAATCTTCAACTAATTGTAAACAAGCAAGTAAATTCACTCACTCAACACAATCTTCAACTAATTGTAAACAAGCAAGTAAATTCACTCACTCAACACAATCTTCAACTCACGGCTGTCTGTGTAGTTCAGTCCGGCATGGCCAATGAGAAATTTAATACAAAGCTCCTGTGTCCTGCGCGTTGGGTGATGGGGGGGGGGGCAAATTCTAACAGGCGAAGTTTTAAATGATGCACATGGGGGGAGTGAGTGGGAGTGGTGGTGGTGAGGAGAGGGGCGAGAGTTTGTAATTATGGGTGAGTGATGGTGCGTGATTGTGTGTGTGTTGGTATGTGTGTAACTGAAGGTGTGTGTGTGTAAATGTGAGGGTCTGCCATGTGTTTAATTATGATAGTATGATGGTATGTGTATAAGTGTAAAAGGGTGGGTATGTGTGTGTGTGTGTATGTTCGGGATTTCTGTGACCGTGGGTACATGATAGTATGTGTGTAAGTGTGTGTGTGTGTGTCACTGTATGTAAAAGGAACAAATATGTGAGTAACACACAGATTACGTGGATACTGTTGTAAAACGACACTATGATAATACCACCTCGTGTCGTTGTGTTTTGTTTTCCGACGTTACAGCCGTCATGTTTTGCATCCCATCCCGTCCTCCAGCTAAACATCCCCTACCCCCCCCCCCAAATACCCTCCACTATTCGCCCTAAACCCACCACTTCCCCCCTAAACCCTCCTCTGTCTCCCCCCCCCTAAACATCCCCTGCCCCCCCCCCCCAAACCCTTCCCCTGTCCCCCAGGTAAAACCCTCCTGTCCCCCAGGTAACCCCTCCCCTGTCCCCTCAGGTAACCCCCCCCCAAACCCCTCCCCTGTCCCCCAGGTAAAACCCTCCTGCCCCCCAGGTAACCCCTCCCCTGTCCCCCAGGTAAAACCCCCACCCAGCCCACACAACCCATATAATCCCCACCAGCTGTATAGCGATTACCGCCGACATTTGTACAGGCTTGACTCGGCCTAGATCCCCAGACCACGGCTTAATGCCACAGTCCACACAACCCGGGTTCGTGCTTTAACGCTAGGGTTAGACGGACGCTGTTGAAGTTAGGGTCAAATGTGACTTAAGTCGCCAGAAGTCAAAACTTCGTCAAGTAAAGATACTGACTCCATAGTCTAAATAGACTACTTAAAGATTGCGCATTGGGAATCAAGGCATACATTTTGGGCGTTAAGATGAGCCAGATGTTGCCCATGTGTCAGACCCCCCCCCTCCCTCCACACAGGTGATGGACCCACGGGACAGGACGTTACCTGTACAACATAGAATCGGCAGATGCCGAAAAGTTACCTGCGATGGTAACCCAATCGCTTAAGTCAAGGGGCTACACTCATGTTGGATTTCGGAGTTTTCTTTCCTTGATGGCTTGTTGTCCCCAGCTAAAAAACCTCATCTGCCCGCTATATATATATATATATATATATATATATATATATATATATATATATATATATATATATATATATATATAATATGTATGTATAATTGTGTGTGTGTGTGTGTGTGTGTGTGAATAGCCTACATATCGTGCTATCGCTTTCTCCTCTGTCCATGAAAACTTAGCTACACACAAGTACTCTGGGTAGTCCCGTCACCCAAAATCCAAGCCCCATTTCAAGAAATTATATTTTTTTGCCCTTCTACTAATCACAGATCAAACATTCTCGATAACAAAAAATCAATAAGCGGCTATTGACACGATGTTTGTATTCAGCTATACACACACTCGCGATTGAGAATCGAAGGGGGTCGTCAGGGTGAAAATACTTTGTTGAACTTTGAAAACTTGATCAAAGTTCAGATCAAAGCCGTGAAATGTTCTCAAATTGTACGATCATGCCGGGAACATTTTTATTTCTGAGTTCGCTGAGAAGGCTGGGTAAACTAGAAGGGGAGCTAATGCTGGAAGCTCTCACTTTTTATAGGGGTGGGGGTGGTGAGATATTTTGTCTGAGATCATTTGTCCATGATATCATTTGTCCTGATATATTTTGTCCTGGTATCTTTTGTCCGTGAGATCATTTGTCCTTGAGATCATTTGTCCTGAGATCATTTGTCCTGAGATCATTTGTCCGTGAGATATTTTGTCTGAGATATTTTGTCTGAGATATTTTGTCTGAGATCATTTGTCCTGAGATCATTTGTCATGGAACCATATATATATATAGTTAGATTATGAATGTGTAATTTCTAAATTTAGTACTATACGGATTATCAGTGGTGAAACATAAAATGTAACGTATGACATCAGCTTCTAAGCTATGTCTGAGGGGGAAGAATTAAGATTGGGGGTGGGGGAGGGGAGGGGGGCAGGTAATCTGTGGTTAAAATGACAATATTATTTAAACAGAGTAACATGGTCTGTTTGGTGTAACTTAGTTATGAAACTAGGAAGTCAGGGTTATTATTTATCGTTGGTTAAATAAGATTAGGATTTTGAACTATTTATGGGTTTGGGTTGTTTGTTGTACGTCGGTTCAGTTGTTGACGTGCATATATAAATCTACGGCAAGAATAGGTCTGTGTGGTTTATAGAAGTCTAGCTAACTAATGTAGTGTTTGTGTGGGTGTTTGTGTGTTATGTTCGTCTGTGAGAGAATACACGTATGTATGTAGAGAATGTTAGTATTCGTGTTTGTGACGGCGGGCAATATGTAAAGAATCTTGTGATGATGTGATTAGGGGTTAGGGTATGGAGGGAGGGAGGGGGTGGGGTAAAGGTTCACCTTGCTAATCGGTTATAACCTTGTGTTACAAGCCATACTGCCGGTGTATTGTTGGGATGGCATATCCGATTATGTAGGGGGGGTCAAACTGCACTGGGTCACATCTGGGTTAGACCCTACTTGGGTCACGTGTAAATCACACGCAGGTTTAACTCAGACTGAAATGTATTTACTCCTACACTGTCTATCTAGAACGTTCTTTAACCTGTCTCCAGTCCCGACTACACCGTCAACGACTACACCATCAACGACTATATACGACTACACCATCAACGACTACACCATCAACGACTATAGACGAATACAACATCAACGACTACACCGTCAACGACTACACCATCAACGACTACACCATCAACGACTACACTATCAACGACTACACCATCAACGACTACACCATCAACGACTACACCATCAACGAGTACACCATCAACGACTACACCATCAACGACTACACCATCAACGACTACACCATCAACGACTACACCATCAACGACTGCACCATCAATGACAACACCATCAACGACTATATCATCGACGACCACACAACCAACGACTACACCATCAACGACTACACCGTCAACGACTACACCGTCAACGACTACACCATCAACGACTTCACCATCAACGACTACACCATCAACGACTATTAACGACTACACCACCAACGACCATTAACGACTACACCACCAACGACTACACCACCAACGACTACACCATCAACGACTATATCATCAACGACCACACAACCCACGACTAAGCCATCAACGACTACACCATCAACGACTTCATCATCAACGACTACACCATGAACAACTACATCATTAACGACCATTAACGACTACACCATTAACGACCATTAACGACTACACCATTAACGACTACACCATCAACGACCATTAACGACTACACCATCAACGACCATTAACGACTACACCATGAACGACTACAACATTAACGACTACACCATCGTGTACTTACACATGTATTTATTGAATTGTATCATACTCACACCAAATAATATCATAATTTGCATCATTGTATTAAAGGTTAAAAAAGAAATAATGAAAGCTGAGAACAAACAGAATACATAAAACTAGGGCATACGAAAACTACAAGGACTATTTATAGCTGCGAGTAATATGCTGGTCAACGCGTGGTGTGTGTGTGTGTGTGTATTGATGGAATGCGAGACTCGTGTATGTGTGGTCTGTGTGTGTCGATGGAATGCGAGACTCGTGTATGTGTGGTGTGTGTGTGTGTGTGAGCCGTATGTGTGAGTACACATGATGAGCGAGGCATGTTGTCACACAGATACACGTGTTCTAGGTGAGCAGTTCTGTCAGCACAGAGTTGTCCTGCTTTATGCCGCAGTGCAATACTGACATTTCCTTCATCTGTCTATGACCTGATGTATTGCTAGCAGCAAAAGATGCCCTAGTTAACTGTAGCTAGCGGCAAAAGATGCCCTAGTTAACTGTAGCTAGCGGCAAAAGATGCCCTAGTTAACTGTAGCTAGCGGCAAAAGATGACCTAGTTAACTGTAGCTAGCAGCAAAAGATGCCCTAGTTAACTGTAGCTAGCGGCAAAAGATGACCTAGTTAACTGTAGCTAGCAGCAAAATATGCCTTAGTTAACTGTAGCTAGTAGGAAAAAGTTACAACAAACCAAACCTCTAGTACCACCAGTTAACATTCACATCTTTTACTGCTGCTAGTAGGTAACACGATCATTCATCTGGCCGTTAAAAGATTACCTTTATTTTATCTAGTAGTTAAATCGGGAGATTTTACAAAGACCGTTAATATTCTTTCTAATAGTCAAAATTGAACTTTTAACAAAGACCTTTAATATTGTGTCTAATTGTCAAAATTGACTTTTAATAAAGATCTTTGTTATTGTATTTAAGATGTATTACATCAACGAAGATTTCCTCCTCATCTTAATATCTTTTCATACCTTTATTTCAAGATAAACATCTTAAATCCTAACCATAAACTCAACTATAACCTAAGCTCACGTCTAAGCCAACTATAAACTACAAATATAACCACATGAAATCGACTGTTTTAAACCAATATGCCTTAAAACAAACAACCGCTACTTCTGTCAACATCATTGAACAATTTTTCTAAAAACAAAAACTGTTACCAGCTGAATCCCAACAAATCATTAACGCAAATTTCCGTACAGCTTTTTTGTGTGAAGCCGTTTCGTTCTGGCCCGTGTCAATAATACATCGGCGGTGGTGTAACAAGGGGGGGCGGTAATGTGGCCTAGTGATCTACCAGTCATGTGATCAATGACCAAGTTAGATCGATACGTAATAGCAGATTGTGTCAGTGCGGCCCAGCTGCTACTTTGTTTTCCCGATTGGTTACTTTGTTACTTACAAAAGTCATTGTTACTATAGTCATTTTTATTATAATAAATATTGTCTTTTTAAATATATTTTATTTTCCTATAATAAATATATTCGTTTTATATTAATTATGGCCATTTTTGTAAAATTATAGTATTTTATTATAATAAATATATTCTTTTTTAATAAGAGATAAAATCATTTTATCTAAGTAGCCTAGATCTATTTTTTATATCAAATATTATAATCTTAATAACAATAAATATTGTCAATTATGTATGTATAATGTAGTAATTTTTGTTACATTATATAGGGTCATCCTTTAAGGTAACAGCTAATTGATTAAATGCATACTAATAAAAAAACAGACATGAAACAAACTAAATAAAACGACATTGTCACGAGACGCCAACAATAAACATAGCGGCATTCTCCGGAAATGTCGGGGCTTTTCCTGCCGGGAACCCAACGTTTCAGGAAATATAACAACAGAACAATTAAATCCAAGTTTTGGCCGTATTAAAAAAATGTTTGGAAATTTTTTCTCAAAAGAAGTTGTGTGTGCAAAACTGTCTATGCATAAATGTGGGTAGAACACATCATCATAACAGTGGATATAAAACATCATCAGAACAGTGGATAGAACACATCATCAGAACAGTGAACACATCACCAGAACAGTCGATAGAACACATCATCAGAACAGTGGATAGAACACATCACCAGAACAGTGGATAGAACACATCATCAGAACAGTGGATAGAACACATCATCAGAACAGTGGATAGAACACATTATCATAACAGTGAACACATCATCAGAACAGTGAATAGAACACATCATCAGAACAGTGGATAGAACACATTATCATAACAGTGAACACATCACCAGAACAGTGGATAGAGAACATCATCAGAACAGTGGATAGAATACATCATCACAACTATACACTATACAATGTGTTCTTATGTACTTGAATATCTACAAGATCGTGTGGGTGTGTGTTTTATGTAAATCAATATGTAAAGCAACATCTAGTTACAACATATGTGTTTTAAATACACATCAATAATTACAAAACCATACTTTTTTTTACAACAGTAACTGTGCTTATTCAGACAATTATTTCTAAATTATAATCAAATATTTATAATTACATCGTAAGTAATTAAACACTAATAAGTCAGTAACCACCTAACATAACAGTTCACTAGACTGAAATAATCTTTAAAAAAACCTCAAGACTAGCTGTGTGTGAGTACTTCTGGTCTATGGTTACACACACACACACACACACACACACACACACACACACACACACACACACACACACAACTGCACGTGCATCAACCATCTACTGCTGATGTTTAATTATTGATTCGATACTATCGACCTGATGAGGAACACTCGGATTAGCGATAGATAATCCAGCAGCGTGTCAAAGTTTATAGAGGCTTGTACATGATATCTGGGTCGTCAGCGTGAGGTAGGGGTGAAGTGGGGGGGGGGGGGTCGTCTAAATATGATTTCTCTTAACAAGACGGGAGGCCGGGGGGGGGGGGGGGTCAGATATACTACAGGCGAGTTCTGGAGCTGGAGATTTGAATTTATAATGTGTTTGTGGAAAAACTGAATTTATAATGTGTTTGTGGAAAAACTGAATTTATAATGTGTTTGTGGAAAAACTGAATTTATAATGTGTTTGTGGAAAAACTGAATTTATAATGTGTTTGTGGAAAAACTGAATTTATAATGTGTTTGTGGAAAAACTGAATTTATAATATGTTTGTGGAAAAACTGAATTTATAATGTGTTTGTGGAAAAACTGAATTTATAATGTGTTTGTGGAAAAACTGAATTTATAATGTGTTTGTGGAAAAACTGAATTTATAATGTGTTTGTGAAAAACTGAATTTATAATGTGTTTGTGGAAAAACTGAATTTATAATGTGTTTGTGGAAAAACTGAATTTATAATGTGTTTGTGGAAAAACTGAATTTATAATGTGTTTGTGGAAAAACTGAATTTATAATGTGTTTGTGGAAAAACTGAATTTATAATGTGTTTGTGGAAAAACTGAATTTATAATGTGTTTGTGGAAAAACTGAATTTATAATGTGTTTGTGGAAAAACTGAATTTATAATGTGTTTGTGGAAAAACTGAATTTATAATGTGTTTGTGGAAAAACTGAATTTATAATGTGTTTGTGGAAAAACTGAATTTATAATGTGTTTGTGGAAAAACTGAATTTATAATGTGTTTGTGGAAAAACTGAATTTATAATGTGTTTGTGGAAAAATTGAATTTATAATGTGTTTGTGGAAAAACTGAATTATAATGTGTTTGTGGAAAAAACTGAATTTATAATGTGTTTGTGGAAAAACTGAATTTATAATGTGTTTGTGGAAAAACTGAATTTATAATGTGTTTGTGGAAAAAACTGAATTTATAATGTGTTTGTGGAAAAACTGAATTTATAATGTGTTTGTGGAAAAACTGAATTTATAATGTGTTTGTGGAAAAACTGAATTTATAATGTGTATTTGTGGAAAAACTGAATTTATAATGTGTTTGTGGAAAAACTGAATTTATAATGTGTTTGTGGAAAAACTGAATTTATAATGTGTGTTTGTGGAAAAACTGAATTTATAATGTGTGTTTGTGGAAAAACTGAATTTATAATGTGTTTGTGGAAAAACTGAATTTATAATGTGTTTGTGGAAAAACTGAATTTATAATGTGTGTTTGTGGAAAAAACTGAATTTATAATGTGTTTGTGGAAAAACTGAATTTATAATGTGTTTGTGGAAAAACTGAATTTATAATGTGTTTGTTGAAAAACTGAATTTATAATGTGTGTTTGTGGAAAAACTGAATTTGTAATGTATGTTTGTGGAAAAACTGAATTTATAATGTATGTTTGTGGAAAAACTGAATTTATAATGTGTTTGTGGAAAAACTGAATTTATAATGTGTGTTTGTGGAAAAACTGAATTTATAATGTATGTTTGTGGAAAAACTGAATTTATAATGTGTGTTTGTGGAAAAACTGAATTTATAATGTATGTTTGTGGAAAAACTGAATTTATAATGTATGTTTGTGGAAAAACTGAATTTATAATGTGTTTGTAGAAAAACTGAATTAATAATGTGTGTTTGTGGAAAAACTGAATTTATAATGTGTGTTTGTGGAAAAACTGAATTTATAATGTGTGTTTGTGGACAAACACATTTGAAAACAAAACACGATTAGTTCCCCGTTGTATGTGTATTATCCACCCTAGCACCCCCCTCACCCACACCTACACACTAATTATACTTGCGTAAAACTATATTTTTGTTTTATTAAAATGTGTACATTACCAATTCCTAACTGTAACGTCATGTGAGAGCTATCATTTCGGGAGGGGGGGGGGGGCTAAGGTGGTTGGGTAGTGGCTTTATCACCCCACCCCCCATTAACACCCACGAACCCACAAACATAACCTTAGTGTGACGACATACACACTGTGTTGTGTTGTTGACTAGCTTAGAAAATGCGCTAGTCACAAAAGAAATCGAAAACATGATTTTTCTTCTTTAGCACACTGTCTTAGAAAAAAGGTTGATCGTTCTATCGATCATAATTTCTTTTCAATATCTTTTCACGGCCGACAACTCTTTCCGCCCCAGCCGCCATACCCCCCCCCCCCCATCCCCTTAATCCTTTTGTGAGTGTTTATTTCTGCAGCTATGGCTTAACGTATATAAGATTGTATCAGAGTCCAAGACTTGCAAACATCGATTTATGCAGAAGGTGACTAGCTATATTTTTATACATCATCTCAAAAACAGCTGTTGTTGTGGACATAAAAAGCGACATCAACTACATAAACAGCTACATCAACTACATAAACAGCTACTGCAACTATATAAACAACTGCTTTTTAAGACATACAAATACAGACACTACATAAAAGCTACTTTTAATGACATACAAACCTATCACATATATAAACAGTCGAAGATATAAACATGTGAAGCTGCGGCCTAGCGGTAGAGCGCTAGACTGCTAACCGGCAACAAGTCAGTTGAATGTACCTAACTCACATTAGTGAAAACAAAGGCGGTTGGGCATAGTGCTGAGTACAGTAGGCCTATCCCTTAATATGCCGAGGTCATCTGAAACAGATGAACTCTACTTCATCTGCCTCATGTATCTTGGGCACGAACAGGGATAAAAGAAGTGAAGATAAAAACAGATGCTGTCATTGACACATAGACCTTCTGTCACAGAAATAAACACTCATTGATTAAAAAAAAAGATCTAGTGTCGGGAAATCACAAATAAAAAATATTTGCACAAGCCCCGATTGGTAAACTGATCAAAACCCATCACACAAATCATATCGATTACATACCGCCGCTCCCACCCCTGAACGAATTAGAATTTATACAACATATATATGTTTATCTCCACCACGCAGAGTATATTTCCCCCCCCCCCATCCACATGTTCAAGTGCCCCCCCCCCCACCCACATGTTCAAGCGCCCCCCCCCCCCACAACCCCCGTGTAAAAAGTCTGAAAGAAACACTGAACCTTAATTGTCCTTAATCCTGATACCGACCCTAACGGTGACACAGACAGCCATAAAGTTAAACCTCTCTAGATCTAGATTAGATAACACTCTACTCTCACTATCGTACTAGTACATGGACCGTACAGCTAAGTTATAGATCTAGATCTACGTACTATATCTACATCTCTAGATTAGATAACATTCTACTCTCACTATCGTACTAGTAAAGAGATCGTACAGCTAAGTTATACGTACTATATCTACATCTCTAGATTAGATAACAATCTACTCTCGCTATCGTACTAGAAATCTAGTACATGGACCGTACAGCTAAGTTATACGTACTAGATCTATATCTACATCTCTAGATTAGATAACATTCTACTCTCACTATCGTACTAGTAAAGAGATCGTACAGCTAAGTTATACGTACTATATCTACATCTCTAGATTAGATAACATTCTACTCTCACTATCGTACTAGAAATCTAGTACATGGTCCATAGATACAGCTAAGTTAAACAATAAACATACTAGATTTACATCTCTGGATCTCCAGATCCAGATTCTACATCGATCTAGGTCTAGATCTAGATCTAGATCTAGATCTAGATCTAGATCTAATTATATCCAAATCTTCAGCCCACACATGCAGGCAGAAGTTCACAAAAATTAATAAATAATTAATTAAAGTAGTAATCAAAGTATTTTCTTAGACGAGTATATGGACTAACTAAAAACAAATTATACACGGTAAAATTAAATTATCTTATTTTTTATCTACCACATTACCGAATCGATCTAAAAATCAAGATCTAAATATAGAATATCAAACTACAACACAAACAGTTAAACAGAAAATATAGATCTACTCACTGATTGCTTGATTAGGTATCGATCACTTAATGACTGAATGAAATCAAGTCATCTGAGCACATTGTTATGGTTGCGCTTTCCTGTGTTTTGACTTAGATTCTTAGATCTAGATCTAGATATTAGTAGATATCCTTGTCAAATCGAATCCTGTCATATGAAATATATCCTTAGAATTAGAATAGATCTAGAATCTAGATTTAGATGTAAATATCTTGTCAAATTAAATGCACCTCTTAGAATAGATTTAGATATCCTTGTCTAATCGAATCCTGTCATATGAAATATATCCTTAGAATAGATCCAGAATCTAGATCTAGATCTT